>NC_134699.1:32852443-33119943 GCF_050947455.1 Rhinoderma darwinii
AATTGGGTTCAACTATATCTACGTCCTGAAAATGTAGATACAGTTTAAACCGGTAAAAAATTATTGATAAACTGGAAATTCGCAAGATGCTGTCAACTATTTGCGCTGAATTTCGATTTATTTTTCGATTAATTGCCCAGCCCTAGGTACAGTCAACTTTTTTTTCAAAACTTAGACCATTGAAGAAGAGTAAAGGCCCTTTTACATGGGCTAATGATCAGGGGAATGTAACACTCATTCCTGATCATCGGCCCCTTCAAAAGGGCCCAGCAATTAGCTGACAAACGAGCCAATTCTTGGCTGGATTTCTCATTTATTTATCTTTATATATTGGAAAATTCGCAGGTTTGCAAATGTTCATACAGTATGTCATGTAAAAAGTGCAGCATGCAGCGATCTGTAATGGCATTCAACCGGAATTGGCAATAATATATTTTGTAAAGAGAAACATGTGGGTGTGAGTCTAGTTCTGTAGGTGGAGGAGTAGGATCACTGGATTCATTCTTGAATGGGAAACCCCTATGCTCATTTTGGTTCGGTTATACCATCATAGTTTCAGCCAGTCACTCAGTTACACATTTATTTACTAGCATAAAATTGACCCTAAAACATATATTTTGCTTGATCTTCCTTCATATTAGCTAAGCCATACAGTATGACGCTAGATCACAGATTTGCATGCAAATATAAAGTATCTAAACATGCTGTCAGAGTGTCCTGAATAATGTTTCCATCTGCGTCTATTCACTTGAGATTGTGCCTTTTCCTCCCACAACCAACTGTTATTGCTTCATATTGTATTTTTACTAAGTAGAGACTGAGCCTAGTAGGCGAATATGGATTTATTAATAAAACCGTGATAGAATGACATTAGTATTGGTAATCCCCAATGGAATAGGTGAGCTTAGTTTACAGGAAGGTGTAAAACGGAGTACAGATGTTCTTGTACCCTCTATGGTGGTTCTGGAAATATTACTGAATCGTGACTGTAATTTGGTCATAATAATAAATCTATAGATGCAGTGATGGAATGTTACATTGACATATGTTTTAAACGGTATCTGTCACCATCTGTGAAATGCACAAATAAGGATAAGCCACTGGGGACACATGCACCCGCTTTATGGGTGTCTCCGAACACTCTTCAGCTGCTCAGATTCATTCAAAAGTAATAGGTCCTCAAGTCTAAAGTTGACCATACACTAAAGATTTTGGAAAGCCGATGTAGACCATTTTCTGCCGACTGTGAAAACGATTTGCCGTGTTGGATTTTTTGCGGTCATTGTCCGGGGCAATCGTTGGAAAGTGGTTGTGTTAATCGACAGATCTGCATCCCATCAATAGACCAGAACATGCCACTCATCAAAGCAGAGAACGATCAACATTTTAACTTATGGAGTTGTCGTCCAAATTGTCTTGTACTATTTTAGTAAAATAACGTATTATTTTTTTTTCCCAAAAAATTGTCACACAAATAGTGTGTGTGTGAAGGAAGGGGTATACTAACACACTGCAGTTTTGGTGCCGTTTTTCGGTGCCGTTTTTTAAGCCACAAAGTATTTGTTATATACTCCCCCTTCCCGAACAATCCATTCCTGGTTTTGGCTCCCAAAAATTTATGAACAATCTGCATTAAAGCTGCACTGTGTGAATAAGGCCTTATACATTTCCAAACTAATTAAACAGATTACCGTTGTCAGAACTGATAGGTTTGTTACCAAGTAAATAGACTGATTGTTACTCTTACCACTAATAGTACTACTATAATTATTTGGTCCGGTTGGCCAAATTATAGTTGCATCTATGGCAGGACTGATAAGATTATAATGCAGGTAACATGCCTATCATTCTGAAACTGTATAGTATAGGGACACAGTAGATTCACTCAGTTTCAAATCAAGTACACAGTGTTGTTTCTGCTGATCGGCAGAAATAGCCCTGAGTAAACACTTTCTATTCACGCTGTGTCTGACTTGTTTGCTCTTTCGTATTGATAGTTCTAAAGATTTTCTTTTCGTTTTACAAGAGTCATTACAAGCAAAGAAGGGTACATGAAAAAACTCTGACATTACCATACACTACAATCTGCCTAAACAAGGAAAATCCCTTTGTATACCTGTATCCCTAGCAGGACAGTGCTGGAAAATTATCGCTGGTGAGAAACATTGCAATCAAAAAAGGTGCATAAAAGCAATGTGGAACTTTTAATATCCACTTTGGAAACACTTCTGCAAATTCCGCTATTTCTGAAACCTTGTGATGGTGCAAGACGGAAAGATTTTGAATGTCCTATTCCTATTTGGAAAGAACCATTTATCCACTTCTTCCAATGACCACCACTAATTTAGAAGATAGAGGTAGCAAGAAAGTTGAATCCAGCGCTTTAAGTGGAGATAAAATGGAACGGTTTTCCAAGTTTAATGGTTTTCTTTAAAAAGTCCAATGGACTGTAGTCCTGGTGTGTGAAAACCGTTCCATTTTATCTCCACTTAAAGCGCTGGATTCAACTTTCTTGCTACCTCTATTTTCGCATCGTGTGCCGACACGAAGGATCCGGGCGCTGACAGCGACACCCATCATTGTGTCAGGTGAGCTGGAGGATTCCTCCCCTTCTCCCTTTTCCTACTAATTTAGAAGATAGTAGAATTCTTAGTCCTGATTTTATAGACAACTGGACTCATGATTGAAAACTATTGAATAGAACCTTCTTTACATTTGTTGGGCACGGCACTGTGGGGGTCATTGCTTTGTATGCCAGTCTAGTCTTCATGTAGGTGTTGCCTGGGACCAAGCCTTGATTTTTTTTATTTTATATTTAAAAATAACTTCTCTACATCCGCTAGTGAAGTCCTTTTTATCATTTGACTCTGTCATCAAACATTCCAAGCATTTTATCCTTGTCTCAAGAAATGAATGGGATTCAATAGTTGCTATTTTAGAGCCTGGCCCTGAACTGTTATCGTCTTTGTGAACTGCTGTTCTCTTTTTCCATTTATATATATCTGATCTAGATATAAGGCTATTGGTATTGAGAATAAATGTGTGCATGAATCCTGCAGCTCTAACATCTTCCCAGATTATGTGCCAATGCGAAGAAGTCATGCAAGGAAATACAATCTGCTGCTGGCATGAATTACATAAATTACGTTCAATGTACTTACATTGTACATAATAATTTTGTTTAAAGGGTCACTCCAGTAAAAATCTAACAATGTAGCTTTTGGTCAGAGTCATGAAGCTCTACAAGTCCCCATAGTTTCATTTACCTAAATAGTGTCGTTACAAAGAACCCCTGGTGTCCCCTACTAGGCCGCAGCAGAAGCCTGTGCTGCCATAACAACAGTGCAGTTCTGTCAAGCATCTCGGGAGTCCATATAGTAACCCCCGATGATCAGCAGTTTTTATGGGGCCGCGGCACTCATGCAAGTGCTGCTTTCCCTCCATTCCTGTCACTCCTCGTCATGTGAATCGTCGATACACTTGTAGTGGCGGTTCACAGTATTACATAGTTGCCAACATTTGAAAATGTTTTCCAGGGACACTTAGTGTGTGGCTTCTGTGGTGTGTGTGTCTAATGGGGTGTGACTTGTCTGGTGGGTGTGGCTAATAGGGCGTGGCTTTATTCCCAGAATTTCCGCAAACAGACGAACAAAAATGTCCTTACATAGCTTGGCTGACAACTACTTTGGTGGCCAGTATCTCTCTGGTTATACAGTTGTTTACAGGCAGGTAATGTCTCACTTTACCATTAAGGTTAGGCGTTATGTGCTGGCCACTACTGGTAGCATAAAAACCAGCATAGACAGTGCCCCTTGTAGATGATGCCTCATACTGCCCCCAATAGATAGTGCCACACACTGCTCCCTGTAGATGTTGCCACACACTGCTTCCTTTAGATAGTGCCACACTGCACGACTGTAGATAGTGCAACACCGCCCCTTTTTAGATAGTGCCCTCTGTAGATAGTGTTACATTGCCCTTTGTAGATAATGCCACATAGCCCCCCCACGTAAATAGCGCCACACGGCTCCCTGTAGATAGTGCCACACAGCCTCCCTGTAGATAGTGCCAAACAGCCCCCCTGTAGATAATTGCTAAAAGAAATAAAAAACACAAAAACACAGAGCGCACATAGTGCATCAAATGGTAAAAAGGAGAGGTGGACAAGAGGGTGATCAGTTCTGCTGACCTGATCAAGTTGTGCTAGGAACACAACATACAATAGTGCATATATCCAAATGATGCTTCAGCCTGGGTTCCGGTCTGGATCGCGATCGTCCAGAAGAAATAGCAGAAAAAAAGTATATCACCCTGGCGCTGCTAGGAGTTCTTTAAGGAGTTTTTAGGTTGTTCAAAGAGTCAAGGATCCTCCAACTCTTATTTCCATATGCTTTATTTGTATAAGATACAACGCTTTTCGAGGCCGGATCAGCCCCTTTCTCAGATATAATACAAAATAATAAAAAAATATAAAAAAAATGTTTTTGGGGATTTTACCTCAGGAAGAGGCGTTTTTTTTAGTTTTTTTTTTTTTAGATTTCTTCCACTGTAGATAATGCCACACACTCCTGTATAGATAATGTCACACTGCCCTCTGTAGATAATGCCACACACCCTTGTAGATAGTGCCACAGACACACACCTTTGTAAATAGCGCCACACACACCCTTGTAGATAGCGGCACACACACACTCCCTTGTAGATAGCGCGACACCCCTCCTTCCTGTAGATAGTGCCATTGGGGCTCCCTTTAGCAGTGGAATCCCCATACATTGCCGACGCTCTGGTCAGGGATTCTGCTCCTGGAGGAGCCCCTAACATCACAGTCCATATATGGACCGCGACAACAGGGGCTCTCTCTAGGAGCGGAATCACCAGCCAGAGCATCGTCAATTCTCTGTCTGGGATTGCGCTCGTGGAGGAGTCCCTGTCATCACTGTCCATGTATGGATAGTGATGCCAGGGGCTCCTTCAGGGGCAGAATCCCAGGCCAGAGCATTGGCAACTCTCTGGGTGAGGATTCTGCTCCAGGAGGAGCCCCTGACGTCGCTGTCCATATATTGACAGTGACATCAGGGGCTCCCTCTATTAGCGGAATCCCAGCCAGTGCGTAGGCAACTCTCTGGCCGGGGATTACGCTCCAGGAGGAGCAAATGGCAGAGCAGGGAGCGGATGGTTTCCAGCTCTGCCATAGTATTTAATTCAATTCTATCTGCGTCCTAAGGATACATATACAATTGAATATGGCAGTTGCCGGGACACATCTGGAACAGTAATTTGCCAAAACTATCTCTGTAACTTCGGGACAGTGCTGGCAAATTCGGGACTGTTGGCAACTATGATTTTACAGCCTTGTCCAATTCACTTGAATGGGAGAAGGCTATAATACTGTGAACAGCCACTTCAAGTGTGTTGGCGATTTACTGTACAAGCAGTGACTGAAGGAGTGGCCTTCTAAAAGGGAGGAGTCTATGGCTCTAGACACTTTTATAAAATAACAGAGGCTAAATAGTTAAATTATGCTATTTAAATTTTTTCTTACAAATAGTGGTAGTCAGACCAATATTGCCATGACCGTAGCATGCCCTTCCTCACGGGACAAAGGGTAAAGAAGGGGTCTAAACCTTTTCATTGTCTGTGCTGATGAATGTTGATCAATATCATCACCGGTGTCCCATAGGGTCATCAGTGTACCACTATGAAATTACTAGGTTTTGTTTTTTTTCTGTCTGGTACCATAATAAAAAAGCTGCTGCATTATTAGGGTGGCATCTTTAAGCTTGCAGAAGTACCTTTTTTTTGTTGCTGGATATACATTTATATTTCTGCAATACATTTCCTTCTTTCACAACTTCCCCTTTTTAATGTACTAAGGGGAGGAAGTGCTGGTCAGTGTGAAGTAATACTGCTTGGCACATTATTATTGCTCTTAATTTTCTTTTCTCTGAAATATTAACAGTCAAAATAAAACTTTTTTCTGAAGGTCATATAACAATATATTGGAGTGGTAGAACGGCTATCTGCTGGGATGATACTGTATTCTACTGGTGTAGATGGCATTAAAGGGGAGTTTGAATCTTGTTGTATGGCAGTGCTCATTTTTTAAGCGGCTGTTCTTCGTACCTATATTAGATTTGTCAGTGTAGGATACACATTTGCTCCAGGTTGGTTGGATAGTTGGGATGTTGCAGCTTACAGCTCATGTTTGGTCTATCAAGGACAAATGTGCTGGTTTATGGTCTGAGAAAGTAAACTAGAAGGTATGGCCACGCATAGACCCGTGCGTGAGGTATCTAATGGTCTAGACTAGAGCCAAAAAATACAATATTGTGAGACTTTTTTGTTTCCAAAAGGTCCTGTGGTCCTTGTTTTTTAACACAAGTGCAGTTGTACTGCTGAATTCGCCTATTTTTGCACAGGAGGCAGAAACAATTGCCCCGTGCATGTGTCTGCATAGTGCAAATCACATAGTGCACAACAAAATTGCATCCATTTCACTTGCCAAAATACAGATTATTTCATTTGATCAATTTCGGTGCGGAAAAGAACAGTTGTTTTTTATATCTTTACAATTAAAGTAAATTGTGAATGATTAGCTTTTTTTTTATAACCAATAATGTTGTGTTTTACAACTTTTATTTGTTTGATTTAATTCTCTACCCCCCTGAGCCAAGCAATTTAGGGACCGACAGAATCAATAAGCGCAATAGTACATTGATTCAGTTTGGATGCCAGCATTGATGTAATAAATAAAGCGCATGGATCTTTGCAACAATTCTGGCGTGACTAATTTTGCCCGAAGTTCAGTGAGAAAGTTCCTGCACTGCTGTCCTCTGTATGACATTGCCCTAATGATGTCCTCGAGGACTAGTGGTCCTAACAGTGAGATGCGCACGTTATTCTAATCACATTACCATTCCTTGTTATCTTGCTTCAGAAGGCTTTATTGTAAAAGTGCATTGCGTGCCACCGCAATATCGTAATTCTGACCTATTCTGATTGCTTCCATTAAAGCCACATGTTTTATTTCAGCACCTACGTCTTCATTTTAATGAGTATTTCAGGTTTCAGAAAATAATTTTTTGGTTTTACTAGCAGGCAGCATAAGCCCTTTCAATTTCATCTTATAAACAATATTATATTGGGTTACAACTGATTTGTTTATCATTTTATACCTATGCCCATCATGATATTATTGCATGTGATCAGACAGAATCAAATATAGCAGTAGTTTTTAAGAAGATATCTATAATTGAGAGAATCCAGTGGGGGCTACGTCAGTGGGTGCTATGTCAAACTCCTGTCTTAGATTCCTGTAGGAAGTAAACCTTTCATCTGATTGGATAAGAGGGATTACGTTGCTGCATCAACAGCACTTTTCAGTTGAGAGTGCTGCCCAATGGGCACCTATTTCAAGAAGGACATCTCATTTATTATGTTACCATGACATCATTTTCATCTAATCCTTTAGTTTTAGAACAATTCCTGTGGAACCCACACAATTTGGTCATATTGACCAACCAAAGGGATACATAAATTGACAACTTTGTTAGCCCTTGGATCTCACTTATATGATGCCCGCAGGCAGACAAAACATCAGATGGTCCCACATCTATACAATAAATAATGTACACCGTCTGGAAGTATCTGAATCATCTTCAATTTAAAGGGTCAAGGCAGGAATCGTCTTTATAAAAATCTTTAGGTGTTGAGAGAGAGAGAATGTGTAACTGGATTATTAAGGGTTGGAATAGTGTCATAACCCTTAAAATATACATTTATTTCTAGTTAATGAATTAATTATTTTTATAATGCATAGAAACGGTAATATAAAAGGCTGAATAGCGACTTTTAATTTTGAAATATCAGCAATTTTGTCAACATTTCTTTTTAAATATGGCCAAGTTCTTAGCGGTAAATGATTGAATGTGCTTCTGCTATTTTTCAAACCAGTCCAAGTAAAGGAGACCGATGTAGTGATTTGTGCCAAATTAATTAAGAGGCGCATGCTTCTTTTTTTTTTTCAAAATGTTTTTATTGAAAATGTTAAACTTTTTTGGTCAGGGGTACAGAAGGAAAAAAAGGGGGGAGGGGAGAGGGATCGGGAAGGGAAGCGGTACATGAGATAATACATGTCTCGTGTCATTGACACCATTAATATAGATAAATGTCTCAAGAGAAAAGACAAACAATTTAAATCTATTGTTAATGTTATGTGCCACATCATCAATGATCTATATAGAACCTGTGGAGATGCAGAACGAACAACAGGTCTCTTATGTCTACATGTATATAGTAAGAGTAAGGCTTCGTGCACACGACCGTGCCCGTAATTACGACCCATGAGTAATGGGTATAATCCCTTTCAGTTGAATGTAGGAGTCACCAAGGATCACGTAGAGCAAACTGAGTCATCAAAGTATGACGGAGGCTGCCACAGTGTCCTGTGTGGATAGACGAGTGTGATCTACTTCACTATGTAAGGTGGTATTGAAGTCCCCTCCTATAATAAGGGTGTGGAGTGTACTCTGTAAAAGAAAGTCCATTAGGCCCGGAAAAAAAACCAGCGTTGGTATACTTAGGGCCATATAAATTAAGGAGGCTATATCTGGAGTCCTAGATTGTTATATCCAGATACAGTAAGTGACCCTCAGGGTCTGGATGAGATTCATGTATTGTATAAAATAATGCCTTGTGTAGGATAATGGCCACTCCTCTGGTTTGGAAGTATGTGAAACTGTCCGACAATCCCCAATCCAATTGGCCTTCAAAGTACCCTCCCGTTCCTTGCTCCAATATGTTTCCTGTAAGAAAACAATGTGGCTTTAGCCTATGTAAATGGGTCGTAATTTTCTTGCGTTTAACAACCGTGTTCAAACCTGCTACATTCCATGATACAATTTTGAGTCTTAATAGTGGTATATGTAGTGGTGGTGGTGCTTCAGGGGAAGTAGTACTCCTCTTATTCCCGCAGGTAGGTTGTGATAAATACAGTATCTGTCATACTTTGAAGACTCCTCGTCCCAGCCAGCAAAGAGCCTCCGTCGTAGTGAGAACCAGGATGCCTGAAGAGAGGGGAGCAGTATACCGTAAGGGAAAAAAACCCCATAGATTAATATATAAACATAACATATGCAACATCATGCATCGGAGATAGAACATAGAAATGCATTTGTATCACAATGAAATGGAGAGTCTCTCCTCCAGGAGTACACAGAGATAATCTAGTCAGGTGCTTCCCTAATCAGGGAACTCCTGGCTTGAACTGGGTCCTCATAGAATACAGGTCTTCCATTTTCCATCACCTTCAGGTGAGCTGGAAATAATAACTGTAACCGGATCTGCTGCTCAAAGAGATTCTTACATATCGGAGTGAAGGCCCTTCATTTAGTTGCAACTGCTGCAGAGAAGTCTTGGAATATTAGAATCTTTTGACCAGAAATTTGCAACTAGTTACATTTCCGATATGCACGAAGGACCATTTCCTTAACAGTCCAGTTAAGGTATTTGGCTATGACCGGTCTGGGTCTAGTGTTCGTCCCTCCTTTCAAGGGGCCAATCCTGAGGGCTCATTCAATGCTCAAGGGGTCTTGTAATAAATCTGACTGGAGCGCCATCAGGAGGTCTTTTGTCAGATATGGGATGAGAGCATCATTAGAGATATTTTCTGGTATGCCTATGAAACGTACTGTAAGTTGTTTCTTCTATCTCTATTTTCAAGATCCTCCAATTTGTCACGGAGTATGATTTTGGTGTGGTGTCTCTGGGACATGGCTCGGTCTAGATCTGAGAGGGTGTCTTCACATGATACCATTCTGGTCTCAAGGTCAACAAGTTTTTTAGCATTGACCGTTCTCTGTGCTAAAGCTGAATTTATAGAAGCATGAAGGACATCAAAGCGTTTATCAAGCATTGGCAGTAGATGTCGTGAGACTTCTTGAGCCATATCAAAGGCCTGCCCCTGTTCAGATGTATGTGAAGATATAGGGGATGGTGCTGGAGATAGCTTATGTTCCCATCTGTGAGAAGTTCTAGAGACATCGGGGTTGAGTCGGCTATCAGCTGCGGAGATAGTTTTTGGTTTGGTCTTTTATTATCTTTGAGCTGTTTGCCTTTTGACATCTTTGACATTGTCGATCGTGGCATCTATGTTTGTCTGGTCGATCTTAAGTGTGAAGTTGAGAAAGATCAATGGAGGAACTTGTCCATTATCATATACGCAGGAAAGGAGATAGAGACGAGATTCCCGGAGTGCATAGGTAAGTCCATCGTCCCGATGGGCGTGATGTTGTTATTACTTGGGGTCGGTTTTGTCCAACAGTGGCATTTCAGCGTCTGTATGTAGGTAAGTATCCACTGGTACACTGTGATATCAGGGAGGTGTGATATCAGCAGACTTATACAGGGTTTCAGATTTGTTGAGTAACAAAGGCTTGTAGAAGGTTTTAGAGTGTCCCTATAATAGGGGTTTGGTGAGATGATGCAATTGCCAGAATTAGGGGTCAGACAGTTCAAGTCCCCTATTTTGAAGTGCATGCCGTAATCTGCACTATGTTATATGTCTGTGGCACGTCAGGATCTTACTATCCTAGTTGTCAGGGCACTCTGCCAAAAATGACTAGGTATTTTACAAGGGTCCTGATGAACATCAGGTCAAAAGAGGTATTCGTTAGGTAGTAGATCAATCAGTGTCCCATGAGAGAGGGATGGTGTTTCGTCAGCTCACCTTTGTGGTTGTATGATGTTATCCAAGGTGGCGGTTTCCCGCCAATAACGTGGTGCAAGGTCTCCGGTCTACAGGATCCTGTCGGCGTGAGCAGGCAACCGGTCCTCCAGTCATATAAGTATGGTCGATTGCCCTTATTTCGGTCCTTGTCAAAGGGTTTAGGGTGAGTCACCCGGAGAGTGGGCGATCCAGTGCTGGATGGGGGTTTAGTGACTTACGAGTCGTTATTCAGAGCCTCAGTCTATAGTCTTATGTCCCCAGGTTCGGGGGCTCCCTGGATCAACCCTAGACACGCTAATCGAGTTGGTGAATGGGTGTTCAGTGAAGCGTGGGTTCGCTCTCAAGGTATGGAACAACAAAATGGGGGATGGCGTCCCAGGCAGTGTGGCTTATCGCTAAGGCTTTCCCCAGATTTTCGGAACGACTCCGGTGGCAAACTAAAATCTGAGGAGCTTCGTAGTATTACCCACTATGTGGGCTATGTAATGTAGAAAATTGGGAGTAATCAGAGGTCGAATGGTGTTGATCCACCGTGGATTGTCTCCCAGTTTACACGGAGCTCTGGTAAAATGCGGCCATGCAGGAGGTCGCGCCCACCGGAAGTACAGATTACATCTCTTTAATGTCAGAGGTGTCCATTCACATCTGTGGTGTCAGGGTTCCGTTCACCTTTATGGTGTTTAAAGGATGTTTCACAAGTGCAATAAGATAAACGGTCTGTAGTTAGTTATATAATGTCCGCAACAATAAAGATGATTGTCTGCTGCCTGTGCCTGGTGGCAGAGAAAGGTCCTGCTTTGTATTTCCCTCCAAGAGAGGATGTATAAGCTACATTATATGGAGTCGGGAGTACATGATCCTCCTTGTGTGCAACACTTTCCAAGATGGCCACCGCGGCTCCTTTTGTGGAGGGACTACTTTAGGTCCCGGCTTCCGTGGTGGTCATAAGATGCGGGAGGGCTCACGGCGTTGTCAAAATTGCACGGCTCAAAAAATTTAGGCCAGTGCTTCAGCGTCTAGAAAGGGCGTGAAGGGGATCCGCATCTCAGAGATGTATTTATCCTTTCCTCTCAGGGATATAGCGGGTCCCTGTCTCTAATGTCCCATCTTATGTCTGTGGCTGCTTAGTTAGTTGCAGATGTTTTCATGTTGTCGGGTTTTTTCAGTAAGTTTGGGCTAGGTGAAAAACCCAGGAGTAATCTCCAAGTTCTATAGTGAATGAAATAACCCTGATGGAGGTATATTGTGTTGGGTGCTCAGTTTTCCTATAACCGCTCCTTCCTGTCTGCCAGCCCAATCTTCCACACCAGTGTAATGTGTGGATAGATCTATTATGTCCCGCCACTTTAGGTTAATCCCGCTTCCCCGATCTGGCACCCTTGTGTTTCCACAGCTGGGGTGGTGTTGATAGTGGTGCTTACCTTTTGGGTGATCTGGAGGAGTTTTCATCAGGAAGTGGATCCGTAGATGGCATGGCTTTAAAATCGAGGCCGTGGCTTCACATGCGGCGCTAGGCCACAATTATAAAAATACTTGAAACGGCTCATTGCTGGTATTAAAATGTTCCTCTCGTGCCGCTGGCATTAAATATCCAATTATTTTGCACATTTGTGCAAAGTGGAGGAAGGATTCGGCTGGATGGGTTTGTTAGGACCCAGAGCTCTGAGATGCACGTCCTCTCCGATCTGTGTCCGGCCACGCCCCCCTCCAGGTGCATGCTGCTTAATAAATTTGGCACATTTTTAACAGTCTGACAGTGAGAAAATTAAATACGCCATTTCCTACTATTCCACATAATGGGGCCTAATCTACATCTCCTCTGGAGACCACGCTCGCACATGTATTACTTCTATAATGCACCACGTTGTAATTTAATAAATGTGGGCCTACGTTTAGCCTTGGCCTTCATGTTTGTTAACATGAACACTAATTGATCAGAAGAGCTGTAACACCAGACTAGAAATGAAAAGGCATTGTACAGGATTTAAAAAAACAAAACAAAAAAACCTGCTTAGAACGGGAAAGTCGATAAAAAATAATACTCACCTGTTCAATCCCCACAGATCCATTGTCACTGCCCGGTGGTCCCTGCCAGTCTTTGCTGATTTGTCTTTTGGTGATGATGTGGCGTTCATGCTCGTGAACGCTGCAGCCACTGCAGTGATTGGTTACAGTGGTCACGTGTAAGAATAGCACATCATTGCTGCAGGTATGTCAACAAAGACTGGCGACAACCACCGCAGTGGCTGGGGATTGAACAGATGAGTTTCTACTTTCCTGCTCTTAGCAAACTTTTTTAAATCCTGGCAGTAATGAACAGTGTAGCTGAGAATCCAGCACTGGGGTGAGATAAAACACTTACACGGAAGCTGCTGCACATCTTTGTGCGTGTCTCTCTCACTCTGCTCCCTCCTCCCCTCTCCATAGACTTGTATGGGCAGGCAGTGAAGAGACACACTGCCACCTTCTGCAGTCCATCTCCTCTGCCAGGTGGTGGACAGCAGATTACAAGAAGGGAGACACCTAGTGGCAGTAATTTAATGCAGAATTTGCAGGGATAAAACAACATTTTAAAAGAAAGTAAATTACGTAGTTGATATATATCAGGTATACTATTAGAGTAGCACAAGTTGTTTCAAAGTTAGTGTCCATTTAAATGTTCATTTACTTAACATTATGCTTTGTTTCAAAAATTCAACCCCTGAGTTGTATGTAGGGACTCGTGTTTGTTTGGCCATACACATTTATTGTTACACTGTTCGGCAAATCCTTGAGCAATCTCATCTCCAATGTTTTTAATTGTGTGCAATTTTCTTAGAAGAGACAGCCGTTTCACAAATGTTAATATGGTGTAACTATTAGGGAACTAAGGGTAACGTTTCCTGTTAGAAGTTTGCATTAAAGGGATTTACTTTGTTTAACTTTTTTTTAGAAAGTAACTGTCATGCCCATGGCCGCGGGCCATCAGGCTCACTCACCTCCTGATGCCCGCAGCCATGGAACTTTGAGCGCTCCCTTCCGCTTCTCCCGGCCCTGTCCCTGGACTATAAGAGGGGCCCAGCCCCTTCCTGCCTTGCCTGAGTCTTTTTGTCGTTAACCTAGTCTGTCTATGCAAATGGTCTCCTAAGTGTTTTCCAGTTCCCAGTGTTTCCCGTTCCTGTATCCCGTGCTATCTTGGTCAAGTGCCGTGTTGAGCTGAAGTCATGCTGTGCTGTATACCACGCCTGTCCTGCTACGCCACGCCTGGTGCCTGCCTGCTGCCTAGTCCCAGCCGAGCCTGTCTCAAATTGAAATTCCCACCATGCTTTTAAAGTCCTAGAATCTGACCTTAAGTGATAATTGGCAAGACTTTGCATTGTTTCTAAGCTAAGGTTTCTGTTTTCCTTTCCGTTGAGAGGTTAACCTGATGGAAACCTCAGACGGTACCCCTCAACGGAAGGGCAACGCTGATGTGAACACAGTCTAAGAATAAAAATCCTAAAATGTGTCATTTCTATGCAGTATCACTCTTTTACTTTAATAGTTCTGAGCTTTGACCATTGATTTAATTAGCATTTTCAGCTGGATTTGCCCTTTACTCCCTTTTATTTCCCTTGCAAATTCTCATCAAATCCGCAATGAATTTGCGTAAAACAATTTGCGTATCTTGCATGCCGATTTTGTCACGGATTTAGCAGCTGATATGCCGCAGGTATCGCCCTATGCATTGCAAAGGATGATATCCATGGTGAATATCTGCTGCTTCTCCACAAGAATAAGCATGCTGCACATTTGAAAATCCGTTGCATGCTCTGCTTTCAGTGCAGATTTTTTCTGCTACATATGGATGGGGTTTTGTAACTTGTATTGTAAATTTCTGCGGATTTGTGATGCGAAATCCGCCACGTCTGGACGCACCCTTATTCTCCATGCAGTCATGCATATTGCAGGTGGAGGAAAAGGTGCCACGAAAAATGGAGCATAATCTATTAAATATACATTTTATGCTCTGTACAACATCCATACGTAACATTAGGGTCTGTTCACAATTCTGTATACAAGGCTTTTGAGCCTTGTTTAACCAAGACTAAATGGTGCATATTGCATTTTGCATTAAAGCAGCTTTCGATATATTTATGTTTCAACACTGCAGACAAAAACACTTTAAGACTTTGTCCATTGCGAAGAAATCAGTGTCAGAAATGCATTAAATCAAATAGCTGTCATAAATGGTCTTAACATATTCCTCAAACACCGGGAGACATTTTTGTGCATGACTGGGACAAATTTGTGCCATGTTTTGTTTCCATGTTTGATGCTGAAATAACAGATTAATAAAGAATTTACACTTTTTACAATATCAGAATGAGTAATGTATTATGTAGGTTTACGCTGTGTACTGTATGTTGAGAGAGTTAAAAAAAAAAATAATAAAAAAAATACATGTACATTTAAATTCATGCCCAGTGCTAGTGTCATGTTCTACAATTCAGACTTTATCAAAATAAACACGTAAACGATGTTCCCATTTGGCCTATCCTCTTTAGATTTTCCCTTTTCATGTGGTTTAGCTTGAGGCAGAATATGTTCAGTTCTCTAATCTTTGTCTAACAAATCTCTGATCAGCTTTGAGCTACCAATGTTCGCATCAAATATCTGTAAAGTGATTTCTAATGAGATGCTTGTAGTAACTGGGGACCTTTCCTTGAATGCAATGTGGCTACATGGATAGGCTTTAATAAAATGCACCTGTCCCATTTACCTGTCCCGTATATCATGTAGGAAGGAATTTTAAAAGCCCTATCTATACCTAATTGTATATAATGATGTCCCCACGAGAGACTTTGGAGACGTGTGTGTGTATATATAGTTAGAGTGCATTTATTTCAACCAACAGGGTTATTAGGTTTGAAGCAGCTCAATGGGATACTTAAAGTTCTTATAAATTGTTAGGCTAAAATATTAGTCTGATGGCGTAAACCTAGTCATTTGGACAGCCAAAAAGGTATTTTTTTCAGCCCTTTCTAAATCATATATACTATATTGCTTGAGTTGATTTCATTCATTTGGAAGGGAGGCATCTTAAGTAGTAATTTGTAATCATTAGTGTCATGATCTGTGGGTATGTGGACCCACTAGGCCGCACTGCCGTAGCGGGGTAGCAGCTGGCCAAACAACAGTGTACCAAGTCTCTACAAAGTGCAAGCACAAGGGTACATGTAATAGTCCAGACAGTAGCAAGGCTAGGCTCAGATGGTAATTGGTACTTTGACGGCAGGGGATGCAAAACGTGTCAGGAGGTACCAGGCATGGCAGATAACACCAGACGTGGTTTATGACCTCGGGCGTAGCAGATGGCACAACACGACTCCAACACTAGAGAGGGCACAGGATAGAGGTAGCAGGATACAGGTAGCAGGGCACGGGAACACTGGGAACAGGATACGACTAAGGGACCATTTGTAAGACTAACATAGGAATACAAACAACGCTCAGGCAAGGAGTGAAAAGGGCAGGGTCCTTTTATAGTCCAGGGTGATGTGGGAGTAATTAGTAAGTTCTTTACAGGTGTGCCAAAATAAAAAGCTTTTCATGTTCTGAACTCACTGCTGAAGGTAGTCATGGTGGAACAGGGGCCCGATTTATTGCTTCTTGACTTTTGTACCAACATTTTTTTTTCTTTCATTTTTATTTTATATTTTTATGATTATTATATATAACATGAGCTGCAAAACTATTTAAACCAGACAAATTATTTTGTGTGTGTGTATGAAATAGTAACTGTAATCATTACAATAGCACAGACGCATGCCGGTGGTGGTTCATCATAGTTCAGAGCAATGAAATAAGAGCACTCAGATGACACTTGTTCGGCTCTGGGGAAAAATACAGACGGTCGCTGACGGCACATTCTTTTCGCCACAGATCACACAAAACGGTATTGATCTGCAGCCCCTTTTGTCTAGGCGTTTAATACATTGATTTTTGAGGCTATTACTGGATGAATGCGCCACACACAACAGAAAATGAACTCCCTCCACGGAGCAAGATGATCATTTGTCCCAGTCTGTCAAACCCTCAAACCATTGCTGTGTAATTAGTATATCCTGCCATGTCCTAAGTGATAGGTGATAAATTATGCAGTCCAAGCGTTTTCTTAGTTTTATCAGTACTGCGTCATCTAATCCTAAAATTACTAAGGCAACATCCCCTTCGTGTGCTTCCTGCATCCTGCATTTTATAGACCACTAAAAATGTGGCGGCAAACATGAGGCAGAGCTTAGATTTGATTTGCATCCATATGTGAGACATGTCTATAATATAACAGTGGTTTCATGACTTGTTTTTTTATGTCCAGATACAGCTTTTAGTTTTGCGGAAAATATTCAGTGTAATTTGGAATTTATTAATGTTAAGGGGTTGTACAGGATTAGAAAAACATAGCTGATTTCTTCCGAAAACAGTGTGATACCTTTTTGCACTGGTTGTGTGTTGTATTTTAGCTTAGCACCAACCACTTTAATGGAGCTCAACTGCAATACCGCACACAACCCATGGACAGGTGTGGTGCTGTTTCACTTAGAAAGCAGCCAATCCTTTACATCCACTTTAAAACCCTGCTCACTCTGGGCTTAGGAGTCCAGTGGGCAGTTCTACTCATGGATTGACAGGCATATCTGTATTCAAGCTCACACAAGGAAAGTTGTAAAAATTGTTCACCTTTTCCCACTAAACTATATATCCATCTGCTCAGCTCCTCTGCCAGCAGATGGGACAGTATATTTAACTCGACAGGTTTCCCTTCTAATGTAGAACAAAATGTGTTTAGTCGACCTTAAAGAGGTCTTCCACCTTCTGACAACTGATGACCTGTCCACCTGATAGGTCATCCGTATATGATTGATGCGTGTTCGACACCCGGACTCTGCACCGATCTGCCACTCCGGCTGCCTCCATGCACCGGATGTTTGGAACAGTATACAGTAGTTGGAGCCGGAAGCAGATGGCTTTGACCACCTTCATAGCGGCCGTTCGGCAGAACTGCAGCTCTGCTCCTATTCACTTGAATAGGTGCAGAGCTGCTTTACTTTCCGCAGCATGTGGATGAGATTTGTTCATATGTCATCCACTTTGCTGTTACTGTATTGCGCTGCGGAATTTCCATCTACAATTCCGGTCGGAACATCTGCAGCAAATTCGCTACTTGTCAGAACACATATGCCAACATTCAGTGTTAAATAACCCAAACATTTTCAAAATAAAATAGTTTTTTATTGAGACATGATAAAAATACAAAATACAAATAGTAGCATCAAAAATAGATTTAAAATATAAGTCCTCACAGTAAAGAAATACTGCGTGGGCTACTGGCCATAACATCTATACCATAGTATAGTACATTGTAAAATAAACAGCCAGGGTAAGTCAGACAAATGTCACAACGCGGGGGGTGGACCCACTGGGCTGTACCGCGTAGCGGGATAGCAGCTGGGCAAACAGGTACAATACAATGTCTATAGTCCAGAAAGGGTACCTGAGGCAATGTAGACAGTAGCGGTGGATTCAGGCTAAGATGAGGCTCCAACTGTAGACAGACATCCGGCGGGGTGTGACACAATAGATGCAGTGGAAGACACAACACGACACCAACTCTTGACGGCACAGAGGCACGGTAGCACAGGATACAGGGTACAGGCAGCAGGAACGGGTAACACTGGGAACAGGAAAACACTAGGAGACCATTTGCAATGACAATCTTTAGGTAACACAACAACGCTCAGGCAATGATCAAGAGGGCAGAGCCCCTTTTATAGTCCCGAAGCATTCTGGGCTAATTGCAGATTTTCTGCAACTGTGCGCGCACTGGACCTTTTAAGGACGTGGGCGCGCGCGCCCTGCGGGAGACCGTGTCTGGACCAGGAAGTGAGTGCCGGCGTCTCAGGAGAGAGATGCCGCCGAGAACTCACACGTCCATGGCTGCGGCCATCAGAGGGTAAGTCAGGACGACGGTCCGCGGCCATAGACAGTACAACAAACAAGTATAGAGCTATGAAATAGACCATCAAAATGGATAGACAATAATGGCAAGGTGGCCAGAAAATGAGAAAAACAATTGACAAACCATGCAGATATACAATGGGGTAAAGAGTAGTGATGAGCAAGGAGCCCACTTACACCCAACGCGTTTCGCCACCAGGCTTCGTCAGGGGGAAAAGGATGTGAGAGTAGCCTTAAAGAAATAAAGACCTAGTATGTTAAATGCAATAATTTTTGGAGTTTCACTTGAAGCATCACAAAATCCTAAACACCTGAAAATTTTAGATTGAAATAGAAATATAGGACAACTCATGATGTCATGAATCCAGATTATTTGCAGAGTTGCTTCATTTTTTAAGATGCAATGAAGCAAGGTTGCAAACATGTACATACGCTTTAAATAGGCAAAAAACAAAACCGATGCAGGAGGAAAATTTTTTTCCATCTTTTAGGAAAAAAAACCATGGAGTGAAATACACGCATAAAATATGATTGGGTACATTCATGCCTAAAAATGTTGCCAATTTGGAGGCATACAGAGTTTTTTATGTCCGATTCCATACGAATGGGATGCCGTATGTACGGAGGTGTACTCCCCTAGAAACATTGCTTCTAGGGAAGAATATTTCCATACACAAGTAGTTTGAAGTAGGCAATAATAAAGGAGCCGTACAGGCTTCGTACCCAGCGCTCTGCCATGTGCATGAGTCCTTACATTGTTAATCATTTTAACTTTTAGAGGTCTTTGCATTTGTCTGTGTATTCTGGAGTACCTCAGCTTGCCAGATGACATAACTTATGGTATGATTTATTAAATTTTTTGGTACCATGGCTGCAAGGAAACCTTTTTCAAAATATGAGCTGTCCAGGATTTCTACTCAATGACTACCTGTCATCTATATCTTTGAAACATCAATTGCGGCTTCTGCTTGGGGTTTATAAGGGTGTACAGAATGAGAACGGGTGCAGATGAGACAAACCTAAAATAGGGTAACATGTTAAAGCAAGACTTCGGGTATGACACATGGAATCTCTCCTTGGTGTTCTTCGAATCTCTGCGTGAATGGACTATCCCCGCCTTGCCCTTCACTGGGCATAACACATGATGATAATTTTGCCTGGAGTATTCCTTTAATATAAAAGCGAAAAGCGTATATCCAAGTGTGTATGTGTAATAATGGGCGTGTAATTATTATTAATTGTTTATAAATAAAAAGTTAAATCCGTGTGTTTTGTGCAACTTTATAATTAGTCTTTATTAAATATTCTTTTTACTTTTTGAGATACAGCAGCTCCGTATTCTCTATATAGAGTAGCTGTATCGGTCGCTAAATCCTGTATCTGTCTAGTCCACAGGACTGACGGGTTCAGTGTCAGCGGGTCCTGCATGTCTACGCAGGATCCACCTGTAATCCATCACATCTAAGTTCATAACTTAGATGTGATCGATTATAGCTAAATCCTACGTGTCCGAGACACGCAGGACCCGCTGACACTGAACCCGTCAGGTCCGCGGGACTGACGGATTCAGGTCTTAATGAACAATACAGCTGCTCTGTATACAGAATACAGAACAGCTATATCTCAAAGTAAAAAGAAGTTTTAATAAAAACAAATTATAAAGTTTCACCAAGCACACTGATCTTTTTTATTTAAAAAAAAAATCCCTTTCAAAGGTTTACAGCCTTTAAGACTGATATGTATGTGCCACAGAGGGTATTGTTAAAAAAAAGTTTTGATACTAAATCTTCAATAGGGCGATTAGTGACAACTTTGTAAGATGCAAATTTTCTAATTACGTCTCCACTTATATTTTGGCAATATGTTTGTTATTTTGTATCCACCCCCATGTCATTGTTTTCTCTGCTGGAAATTTCTATTTCTACTGAACTCAAAATGAATGCATCTGAATTATCATGATTGGAGTGGGAGTAGATTATTTTAACTTTTTATTGAGCTTGGCACTCACAATAAATAAAAGAGGCAGAATTGTAGCCTAATTAAATGTAACGCCGCTAGAATGTCCTATGTTACAGATGTATTATTTTAAAATATGGAAGCCCCACAGTGTGATGATGGGTTTGTTTGAATTGGCAAGTGTACCATATTTTGTTCTTTTGATGTTGTTTATTCCTTAATGACGCTGCAGGATAAGGCTTCGTTCACACTATTTTATTACCCACTCATGTCCCCTGCATCTCTCTGTACTTTTTAGACTGAGAATGGAAAAACGTGAGGGAGGTGGGGTGGGGAGGCAAAGCCTCATATGTTTGTATGACTAGATTCACATCACATTTGGACTCTACGTTCACTGGGACTGGAATCTTTCCAGGGAAATGTGTTATTGTATACATATGCAGTTGCATTAGTCTGTTATTAACTCAGATTATAATTACATTTATACCACATGGTATATACTTTTTTTTTTTTTGCATACAGTTGCATAAAAAATTAGCCTATGGTATACCAACGTATACCAAAAGGACACTTTTGTTGGTGTATTTTTGGCTTATGATATTCTATGGGCACGTTAGACCTATAATTCGGAAGAATTTCCCATCAAATAGACCAAACTTAAAGCCCAAAAGTTGTGGACCTAACTTGGCATTCTTGGTGCCATTGTGTGTCTGCTACACCTCTCCTTCCAGTATCCATGCTTTGCCTAATGCAGAATTTTACCTTATTGACATACAAACTCAATAGATGGATTTCCATGGCATCACTGATGTCTGGTGTCTTGGCATTCTGTCAACTAAGTTAGCTTTTATTGGTATTTATTCTCTCAACACTTTTATACCTATTTTTCCTCTAATCCACTAATTTATTTTCCTGTTCATATAATTGTTTAACTTTCAACTCTGAATTCTTCTATGTACTGTAAATTGTAGATTTTGGGTTTGCGATGTTCCTTTTAAATAATTTTCCCTTTTCATGACCAGCAGTTTTCCATGATGTCACTGGAAATGAGCCTCCTGTTCTCTTCCAGAATGACACTGCAAGCCGTGCTCTTCTTGATTTCACGCCATCTGTTGATGTATCGTTTTGTTGCTAGACCTTTTACAGTTGGATTTTAGCAGATTATTAAGTAGATGATCACAAACTTCTAATATAGTGTTTTAGTTTAATTGAATTAATTTAAATTCTTGAATTTAGTCTACCTCTTAAAGGGGTTGTCCACTATTGAACAACTGATGACCTATCCACCAGATATGTCATCAGAATATCATTGGTGCGGGTCGTTAAGCTGCTCCGGCTGCCTCCGGGCGCCAGATGTTGTTGCCCATTATCCGATGTGCGGAGCCGTAAGCAGTTGGCTCCATACATAGCATAGCGGCTATGCTGCTGAACTGCAGCTCTGCTCCTATTCACTTGAATAGGAGCAGAGCTGCAGTACTGCAGCTTGGCCACTATTTAGTGGCCAGAGACAACTGCGTCCGGCATGTACGTCCGGTACTTAGAGGCAGCCGGAGCAGCTTAACGGTGTGGGTTCCGGTTGTCGAAACCCCACAGATCATGTACTGATGACCTATCCGGTGGATAGGTCATCAGTTGTCTAGTAGTGGACAACCCCTTTAATATAATTGTTAGTCTTTGGTGAATCTTTAGCTGTATATTAGGGAATTACATTTATGGAGGTGTCCATATTCAGTAGGTGACTGTTCGAAGCACCTGTTCTCCACTATTACCTGAAACACTTCTGCTAATTCATTTCATTCTTTTTTATAACCCAGTGTATTTTGTTATTTTTAACCCTTAATAATGGACGCTACAGCAATAGGGGTATCAACATTTTCCAGCACTTTTATATTGCGGTCTTTAAAGAGAACTTGTTATTACGACAGACCTCTTCGAATTAGACCATCCGTGTGATGCCCTAATAGACCTAGTAGAAAATGTAATTCTAGTCTAGTCCTGAATGTCAGAACTCAAGGTTTCCCAGTGGAACATTGCCCAGAGCATCACACTGTCTCTTTCAGCTTGCCTTCTATCCACATCACAGTGCATCCTGGTGCCATCTCTTCCCCAGGTAAGCGATACACATGTCTATCCACCTGACGTAACAGAAAATGTGATTTCATCAGACCAGACCACATTCTATTGCTCCATGGTCCAGTTCTGATGCTCACATGCCAATTTTAGGCGCTTTTGGCAGTGGACAGGGGTCAGCATTGGCACGCTGAACGGGTCTGCAGCTACGCAGCCCCAAATGCATCAATTTATGATGCACTGTGTGTTCTGACACCTTTCTATCATAGATTGCAGTAACCTTTTATGCAATTTGCACTACAGTAGCTCTACCGTGGAATCGGACCAGATAGGCTAGTCTTCTTTCCTCGCGCCGATCACATGCAATAGGAGATAGGGATTTGAGAATCTGGTGACAGAGCCTCTTTAAAACAGCCTTCCGAAAGCTCAAAAAGTAGGTAGAGATAATGGGGAGACTGTCGCACTGCTGGCAACTTTCCACATAACCTTTCGTTGTTATCTGACACGTTTGTAAGTAAAAAAGTAGTGGAAAATCTTAACTAATAAGTCATGCCTGAAGTTTGAAGCCCTATTATAAATATGGCATTCAGCCTGAACTTTACCTCAGACACAATAATGGGGTTTTCTCATTTTGGACATTTATGGCATATCCACAGGATACTCCATAAATGTTTGATAGATGCTGGTCCCACTTAAACGGGGGTCCTACCTTGTTCCCCTGCTCGGCGATCACTAACGAGGATGTGGGAGTTACGGAAACAGCTGAGCTTGTTGAGCAACTATGTTTCTGTAATTCCCATAGAACTGAATGGAAGTTACGAAAATAGCATATCACCACGAGCTACACTATTTCTGTTGCTCCATAGTTCTGCAAACAGCATAGCTACTATGCTGTTTTCGTAACTCCTATTCACTTCTCTGGGAGTTACGGAAACTGTGTAGCTGAGTGAGCTCGGCTGTTTCTGTAACTCCCAACCACTAGTTAGACAGGGGCCAGGTAGCAGAGGAAGCCGGATATGGTTGGACGAAGGCCAGGGCACCCCATTCTAGAGATATGTTCGGGTCCCAGAGGTGAGATCCGCATCTATCGGACATTTATGCCATTTATTGTGGATATACAATAAATGTCCAAGATGGGAAAACTCCTCGAGGGTAATTCTTACAGTAGTTTTAGAAGACACAAAAAGAGAAATTGGAAGTCTACCGGCATTGGATGGAGTCAATACTCTTAACAAATACACCTTCTGTAAAGATTCATAAAAGCACTGTGTCAATCATTTCGGGAAGAGCTCGGCAGCTGGAGGAAGCGGTTTCCAAGGAGACGAGAATCTGAATAATAATGAGAAAGCCTTGGAAAGCAAATAGCAATTACTCTCCGCTCCTGACTTCTGCTGAGTTAATTTGCTTTGTTCACTATGGATCTTTCACAAAGAAACCTTTCTACTTGCCACAGAGTCTTCCTAGAGAGTTTTCTTTTGCAACACATACAAGTGGCTAACTATTCTTTGTAACCGAAGTAAAGTTTCTCTGCCAAAATATTGGGTGGTTTCTAGCCATATTTTGGTGTCCATTTGGCTGTTTTAAATTTTTTTGTATTACCCTTCTGAACCTGTAGTGTTCTATTACAAGTCATTTAAAAGGACTACTTACCCTCATCTAACATGGGACCCATGAAGGTATTATACATTATTCGCTTTTAATCTATTCACATTACTTCCCACACCATAACTGCTAAACTACCACATTTACAAAATGTTCAGACCATGATGCTTTGTTACAAGAGCCAAATTCAGACTTCCGGTTCCGGCGCTGCCATGTGAGGAGGGAGAAAAGAGCTCTCCGGACCTACGCTGCAAAATAACACCGACTAACATAGCCAGCAATCCCAAAAATCACACCGAGAGCGTCAGAGGTGGTACTGCACGGCGGGGCAGGCAGACAAACGGAATTCTGAAATTCCGACATCAACAGAAGACTCACCGTGTGTGCCGGAGGTCGTAGTTGCCGAGGGGTCCGAGAGGCTTTGGATCGGACTACGGGGAAGCCGAGAAGTGCCGCCCCTAAGACATCGAGCAGAGAAAAGACAAGGCAATCAATTGCACAGGTATAGTGCAAGTGGTATATAAGATCACATATTAAAGCGAGGAGCACATTTTGGCGCCAAATAACACAGCCGCGTATCAGGAGATAAGGGGAGTCATCTTTCACTGAGCTCAGAGGTAGTTCCACGCTGGATCAGTCTCGGCCCCTTGCAACACGCATATCCTGACAAAAAAATAAGACTTATATCTAAAGATAGCAACCACAAACTTGAAAAAGGGCAAGATGCCACCGGTTACCCGGAAAGAGAAGCAGGAGATAAGCCGTCCATCCTCAGATCAGGAGGACATAATGTCAGACGAAGAAGAGGGGGAGGGGACCTCGGCAAAGATAAACTACAAGAAGCTTGCTATAGAAGTAGCCAAACGTATTACACCCGACATCAAAGACACCCTGGCTAATACTGTATCAGACTCATTGAAAGCACTACAAAACGAAGTGTCACAACATGGCACACGTTTAGATGAAATCGAACAGAGAGTATCTCTGCTAGAGGATGATGCAGCAGACGCACATGGCACACTACAGGAACTATTGGCAGAGAAACAAAAGATGTTATCCAAGATTGATGATCTAGAAAACAGGTCAAGGCGAAATAATATTCGGATAGTGGGAATACCGGAAACAATACCGGCCACACACCTAAAACGCCTCTGCGAATACGACCTACCGAGAACGCTAAACATGGAGGGGCCATGCAAAGTCGAGAGAGCACATAGAGTGGGACCCGACAGACAAAATTTGCCGCAGCATGTCGGTCAGATGAAGAGAGCGCGACAAGTTATAGTGCGTTATTTAGATTACTCCGATAAAGAAACGCTGCTCCGCTTGTATAAATCCAGACAAGGACCGACGAGAATAAATGGTGGCACGGTCATGCTGTTTGGCGACTATTCCGCGGAAGTCTCAAAAAAAAGGAAATTATTCAGCAAAATCTGCACAGCATTCCATAACCAGGGAATGAAGTTCCAGCTACAATATCCGGCGACACTAAAAGTCACAACTCCAAGTGGTACCCTGCAGACATACACGGATCACCAGGAGGCGGAAGCGGTGTATAAAGATTTACTTAAAGACTCTGAAACGTCGACAGCAGAAAACAAAGTTCCCAGAGGACGCTCGCAGCAGAGAACATCGCATTCACAGGGACCACCGCCGAAAGAAAAAAGACCGCCGCAGACCCCAAGGCACGGGTAGCAGACACCCAGAACTACAAGCAAGTTGGCTCCTAGGTCGAAGGGAGTCGTGAGTAACAGAGACTAATGGAATTGGAAATAATTAGTCTGTTATTTGATATGTATGATATGTATAGCATTAGTCGAGGCTAAATGATATGGGATAATAGCGAGATAAAGTTAAATCAGAAAAATGCATAATCATATTGTTTACAGATGTATTGTAAAAAGGGGATTGCTGATTAGGCCACAAATAGATGTAGGGTAGAGAACATCACATGACAGAAAAAAGAGAAGTCCTGAGAAGAAATGAGGGGGGGAGTTGGGAATCTCCGAAGAACGTGGAGAAGGTTAAATTGTTATCTAATAGTTGTGTTGTATGGTTAATTGGTGGTCACATTAATTTAATTGAGTTATATTACACCAAATTCAAAACTCTTAGACGCTCCTTATTGACATGGAACAAACACTATATGTCACAGACACAGGGCCAGACAACAAAATCACTAAATAGAAATACCCTCTATGAAAGTAGTGACATGGAATGTTAAGGGGCTCTTATCCCCACACAAAAGATCGATGATAATACGCCATCTTGGTAAAATGAAAGCTGACTTAGCCTTGCTCCAGGAAACGCACCTGGAAGAAAAAGATTTTTTTAGAATGCGTAAATTTTGGGTGGGAACGGTATACGGCTCCCCAGCAATTCAAAAAAAAAATGGGGTAATGATCTTAATACACAAGAACTTTGCAGCCACATTGCGAGCGAAAAATGTAGACACCGAAGGACGAGTACTGCAAATACTGCTAGACACACCACTGGGAGAAATTAGTGTATACAATATATATGCACCAAACACAAACAATAGGACTTATTTTCAGAACCTCCAAACATCGATTATAGCTGACACGTGTGCGATGAAGTTGATAGGGGGAGATTTTAATTCTGTAGTATGCGCGGATGAGGATAGGAGACGAAACAACCGTGCTCCGGCGTTAGCCACAGATTGCATATTGCCTGACTTTACACACGATACACAACTAACTGATAGCTGGAGATATAGTCATCCGGATGACAGGGAATACTCCTACTTCTCTTCATACCACAAATCCTGGTCCAGAATAGATTACATTTTTTTAAGCCATCAGCTACTACAGCGCGTAGAACAGGTAGATATCACTGACATGATTATATCAGACCACGCACCAGTACGGCTAGTGCTGGCAGACGCGCACCCCAGGGGGGATTTTTTCCCATGGAGATTCCCTTCAAATCTAGCAGAAGATGGAGACTTTCAACAGCGGATAAGGGGATGGTGGTTGGAATATGCCAGTGATAATGCGGAACATGCTACTGATCAGGCGTTATTCTGGGAGACGGCTAAAGCAGTATTACGAGGGAGGCTTATATCATACATTACATTCAAGAAAAAACAGACACAACAGAAATACAGAGAAAGTAGTGACAGTCTGAGAGCGGCATACTCCTCATTCCTAGCTGATCCTAAACCTGAAAAAAACCATAAATGGATAGAGGCTAGAAGACAGTTTGAAATATGGATAGATAAAAAGGAGAAGTTTGGGAGGTCAATCTACGAAGCCAAGCTTTTTAGATTCGGCAACAAGGCAGGTAAGATGCTGGCGGGATTGTCTAGAGGCTTCCGTCCTCACACACATATTACCAAACTGAAAGATAGTGAAGGCCATATTCGAGCTAAACCCAGAGAAATGAACGACATATTTCATGCCTTTTATCAACAGCTTTACGCGACCTCTGACGAGCCCGGAGATAAAAGGGGGAGTCAGTTCTTATCCAAGCTGACCCTGCCTACTCTGGATCAGGGACAGTTGGATGATCTGAATGCGCAAATAACAGTAGAAGAATTACAGCTAACGATAAAATCATTACCAAATGGGAAAGCCCCGGGACCTGATGGGTACCCGGCTGAATTCTACAAAATCCTGCAGGAACAAATCACCCCGACACTACTGTCCTATTTTAACTCCCTGATGAGGGGTGGGTCCATCCCGGCTGCAGCGAACATGGCCCATATTAGGGTACTACCCAAACCGGGAAAAGACTTGTTATTACCGAGCTCATACAGGCCCATATCATTAATAAATCAAGATCTCAAACTGGTATCCAAGATTATGGCAGCCAGGTTAGCTCACTTAATGCCTCTCTTGATAGGTCCATCGCAAGTGGGTTTTATAAAGGGTAGATCAGCGGTCACTAACATCAGGAAAGTGTTGGGAGTCATGGACGGGACGGTGGCTTGGCCAGCGTTACACAACCAATCGGCACTTGTCTTACTAGATGCTGAGAAGGCATTTGATAATGTTGAGTGGCGGTGGCTGGACATGGTCCTGGACAAATTTAACATACAAGGGGAATTTAGAGTCTATTTAAAAGCATTATACAATAATCCCACAGCGGCGGTTTGTACGCCAGGATTTAGGTCAGCAGCTTTTAGATTACACAAAGGAACACGGCAGGGCTGTCCCCTATCACCGCTTCTATTTGACTTGGCATTGGAACCATTGATACAGGTCTTAGAACATGGGCAGATATATTCTGGCATACAAGTGGGCGAGGCAGAAGTCAAGTCTGCAGTATTTGCAGATGATATTCTGCTGTTTCTTTCTCAACCATCTAAGCATCTGCCAAAAATTTTCGAGGTGATAGGGGAATACGGGTCATTTGCAGGTTTCAAAATAAATCCAACCAAAAGCGAGCTTTTAGGATTAACAGCACACAATCATACTACAGATACCAACCTCCAGCACCTGGGGATTAAGATTGCGAAAGCGCAGATAACATATTTGGGGATTCGGATTGGGCGGACCCCAGGAACCTTATACCACCTGAATTATGAACATATCTTCCGAAAAATAAAGCTAGAACTGCAAAAGTGGAGTGCATTGCCGCTCTCCATTTTTGGCAGATGTCATCTGGTCAAGATAATATCATTTTCTAGACTATTGTATCCACTGCAAACATTACCTATTCTACTGAAGCATAAGGATGTTAAAGACTTTAACTCTGCGATAACAAAATTTATATGGTCAAATAAGCGACCCAGAATAGCGCTAGTTAAATTACAGGGATATCATTGGCAGGGGGGAGTTAACATTCCAAATCTGAGAGGTTATAATATTGCTAGCCTTTTCCGTCATGTCTTAGACTGGATACACAAAACAAACCACTATTCCAATCAAAGGCTGGAGTCAGCACTAGCAGGAGAGTGTGACCTCCGAGCTTTACTACACACAAAACTTGGGAGTCTCCCACAGCATGTTAAATCTTCCGTCATATTACGAGACACAATAATGTGCTGGAAGGAGGTGAGGAAGAAGCAGGGACTATCTTTCCAATTGTCAAAGTATTTGCCATTATGGTCACACATACAGTTCCCGGCCGGGAGGACCAGTAGTTTGTTTACCACCTGGAAGCAAAAGGGGATAAACACAGTAAAACACATACTACATGCAACAGAACCAAGACTAAAGAAGTTGCCAGAACTAGTGAGTGAATTTGGGATCCAGCCAACACACTTTCTTCAATACATGCAAGTTAGATCCTTCTGTACGCAAATAGTAAATAACTTGGAGAGAGAAATTGTAGAAAACAAATTCGATGAACTAATAGGTGAAGAACCAAATAGGAAATCCCTATCAGACTTATATAGGGCAATGAAAGATATTTATGTACAAATAGAACCAAGAAATCAATTCCCGTACTGGAGACGCATTTTCAAAACAACAGATGTTAATGCGCAGATACTAGAGGGATGGAAAACAGTGAGGAAGCATGTTATTAATGAAGTGTGGAGGGAGACACAGTTTAAATTGATACATGCGGCCATATACGCTTTTAACATTCCACCTAGTAGTGGAGATCTAGACCGAAAACATGCATGCCCGAAATGTGCTCAACCACATACTGATTTATATCATGGCATTTGGTTATGCCCAGTGACACAAAGATATTGGGCAGAGATAATAGCATATGTTACGAAAATATGGGACAGAACCATGCCACTGACACCAACACTTCTTATATTTCAATCCACAGCGTCAATGAACGCTGATGAGGAAGGGAGCTTTACACAGATACCCCCGCTAGTACACATAATAATACTTGTTGCAAAAAGATGTATACTGAAAAACTGGCTGGAAGCTGCCGCACCGACACTAGATCAACTGGTGCAACAATTGAAAATATGTCTACACTCAGACAGGGTTGAAGCATTAACACATAAAGAAAGAAAAACTGCAAGCTTTTTCAAAAAATGGAAACCGTTCTTGTTACAGATGTGTGTGCTAGATATTGAGGCAGTGATGGAAGGGTTTCAACAAACAAAATGGTATCTCACAGAGGATCTTAAAGGGACCTTGGGTAAGCTGAAGGTCAGAGTAACAAGACATTAGGTAGAAAGACATAGGGAGTGGAGAATCACGCTATGACAAGAAGGGGAAAAAATGAGAAGGGGAAAAACCCACAAAGAAATAAATAAAGAAATAAATAGAAAATAAAATAAGGACTGCCAATGTTGTTGTTATGTTAATTGTTAACAAAGTTTATTGGAAAACATGCGAAATATCAGAAACTAGTATGTAAAAGTCATTGTACCAGGATGATATTCCGACAAATACAAAGTTATGTATATCATTGTACTTTCACCAAGATATGGGCAATGTCATACTTGGTTTCCTGTAACTGTAAAGGAAAGAGAAAAAAATCTAACAAAACTCAATAAAAAACTGTTTTAAAAAAAAAAAGAGCCAAATTCAAATATTTTTTAATCTATAAAAATGTAAATATAGAAATACAGTAGTTGGCAAAAGGGGTTGTCTTAGAGGTTGTTTTTTTCAAATACCCTGTTCGGGTATCCGGAGTTAACAGTAAGGGGGCTCTCATTCATAACCTCCACCAATTTGCAGGAGTGGAGAGTGGCTACAAAAGACTGTTTCCCACTCTAGAGGACCTGGCATATCCATAAGTTACACGAACAGCCCGATGATTGTGTAATGCTGCGATGGATTAGAACGCTTTTTCCCAAATTCCCCTGCAGATTACATCTGATCGCTGGGAGTCTCAGCAGTGGAACATCCTTTAATCAGATTATTTTTGTAGAACCCTTCTTCAAAAAGGGATTGTCAAAAGCCCACAACTCCTTGAAATTACTTTATCTGTACAAATTGGTTTTGCCTGGCATGACATGGTAGTGGCATGATACTGTCAAGCATTCTTTTATATCTTTATTTGGGGGAGGGGGGGGGGAGAGTGTGTTAAATTAGATTTTCTTGTACAAGTCTTTCCTCACACCACAGGTTCAGCCTAATTTTAAGTTGTCCTCTGAAGAGTTATGTTATAACTTTTTCTAACTCCATTGAATTAAAGGTGAAAAACTTTTAAGTAAAAAACCGAATTTCAGTAAAAAACAGAATTCCGCATATGAATTCTTACCTAAAGTCATAATGTCTGAAGCTGTTGTTTCGTATGGCTTTTCACATAATAAGTTATCCTCTAGAATTTGCCTTGGCCATTGCATAGCGATAGTCTTTGCATATATTGGGCGACAACCGCAGAACCTATCTACCTCCCCAAAGAGGACCTTTCACTCCTGCTTCTTGCCTTGGGGAACCTAATGTGATTTCTGCAAGCAATATGGGGCTAAGGATGCATGTTGAGAAAACAACCGTTGGCTTTTAGTTGCTGAGAAGATTACATTGATGAAGTCAGTAATATTGGACCGATACTGAGCATGCTCCGAACCCTCTTTTGGCACTGCTCATAGATTTTATAGCATTTTGACTATAATACACCATATAAATAACATTATTTTTCAGAGAGATGACTTCTCTGAGGAGAAGCAATTTATCTGCATTAAACTCATGGCGAGTTGTGATGCAATAGTAAACAGCTAGGGAAAGCTGCTTCAGAGTGATTTTTCTGAGAAGGCCCGGCGTACCATGCAAAAAACTTTACCATCTCTATTATTGGTATATTCACAGTTGTAGGAGAAATAACCAAAAACTCCTATGATGCCATTTACTATCTGAGCAGTTAAGTTAGTCCTACAAGCTGCTTGCATTTTTAACACTTGACAGTGCAGTGTTGTCTGTATATTACACTGTAGATTTTGTTTTGTATATAGATCATTGTTCTCACACTCAAGTAGGTGGCAGAATATTTATTTTTTCTTTAACAAATTTTAATAGAAATATTTGAAGCAGTTACAAAATATTGCAATGAAAAACCGTACAATAGAAAAATCACAAAATGCAAGAAGAAAGGAGATGAAATGTAAAGCCTCTGAGACATCAAAATAATGACAGCAAAGAAAAGAAATCGGAGCTATTGCCCCAGAGCAGTGTAATGGGCAGAGGAACCAAATCCGCAATAAGCATTATACATATGACAAAAGTCCACGCTACATGCTAATTACTATATAATCGGTGCCGCTATCCTGTAGACTCACACAGTCCTAAATGCAAGTCCACCTTTCCATTCTTGGTTGACATCCCCCTGGCTGTTCTACATCACTACCAGTCTCCTCCAACTTTCTTGGATGCACCATTGCCTTGTACTACAACGAACACGCACCGTTCAGTGAGTTGTACTCTGCCCGGCTTCATCACTGCACCGCACATGCCAGGGGAGTACAAGGCAAAGGAGAAGGCTGGTAGTAATGTAGAACAGTCAGGGGGATGCCAATCAAGATCTAGGGGGCGCCATTTCAATTTTCACCTCAGGCAGCAGAAAACCTAGAATTGGCCCTGGGCGGCGGCGCCACTGAAACCAGCTGCCACCACCCCCTCATGCACTAATTGTATCTGCCTTACAATGACGCTGATTGGCAGGGCAGAAAGACTTGCCCCGCCAATCAGCACCTTTCAATTGCTTCTGTTGTTGAAAGGCGCTGATTGACGTGGCAAGTCATTCTGCCCTGCCAATCAGCACTGTCGTTCAGCCCCACAGACCTGCTCAGAAGAGAGCAGGCCTGCATTGACATAGGATGACGTGGGAACGGGATCGACGTGAGTATGTAAAGTTTTTTGGCTTTTTTTCTGTCTTTTTTCCCACTTAAAAGTGTGAGTGGCGCTATCTACGGGGGGGGGGGGGCTATATGTGGGGCACTATATACAGAGGAGCTATGTGTGGGCCACAATCTACAGGAGAGGCTATATGTGAGGCACTATCTACAGGGGGGGGCATATGTGGGACACCATATACAGGGGGACTATATGTGGGGCACCATCTGCAGGGAGGGGCTATATGTATACAAAAAAAATCCTCTAGAATAACGAGCATGTACATTATTCTCGTGGAAAAGCAGTGGATTCGTTGGAATTGGGGCTATCACGAACTATTCCTCTTTTCATTTACACCTGTTTTAATAAATCTCCCCATATCTTGCATAGCTGGAAAGTGGTCCCAGCCCAACAATGGCCAGTGTTGCGTAATCAGCCCTGGAATTTTTAAGTCCCAGTCCGGCCCTGGCTGCATCCCAAACTATCCTTACTTCCACTTACCACAAGTTGCACACGAAAAAGAACACCACCTCCTCCCTGATCTTATCATGAGTTTACAGCAGCTTCAACCAATAGGGATTACATTTGAAATCTGGTGTAATGGCCGGAAGGAGGTGAAGGGAAAGTGAGCCCTAATCTACCCACCGCCCTGTCCCTGCCTACTTGCAACGACTCGCCCTAGGCGACGAGGTACAACCGGGCGGCGGTCCCTACGCTGTCTAAGTGCACAGGAAAACAAACAGGGAACATGCAAGGGAAGGGGCAGTAGCCACGGAACGCCACGAGGAAACGGAGCGGCGAACGGACAGTCAGGACCAGGACGAAGTGAGTACACCCAAGCGGGCAAGGAGACAGAAGCAAGCCAGGGGCAAAGCAAAGAAGGTCAAGCAGAACTGCAGCAAGGCAGAAGCACGGCAGAAGCAGGCTGGAGCAAGCAGCAGTGGGGCCAGGAATCCAAAAGAATTACAAGCACTGAGGGAGAGAACAGGGCAGGTAATAAAGGACAGGGGGCGGAGCTAACTCCGACAGACCAGGCCGCGATAGGCTCTCCCACTCCTGAGCTTGCCACCCTGGTTGGTGGGAGATGGTGTCAGTCGAACAGGTCTGGCCTCAGGTGTGGATTGATTAATCCCAGGAGTATACCTAGATGAAGTACCTGGCAGATCCCTAACAGTACTCCCCCTTTTATGAGGGGCCACCGGACCCTTACTAAGGGGACCCGGTTTAGTGGGGAAGAGAAGGTGGAACCTCCTGATCAATACCCCAGTGTGAACATCACGGGCAGGTACCCAAGTCCTCTCCTCCGGCCCGTATCCTCTCCAATGGACCAGGTACTGGAGGGAGCCCTGGACCATCCTACAGTCCATAATCTTGGCCACCTCGAATTCCACCCCCTCAGGGGTGAGAACGGGAACAGGAGGTATCCTCGAGGGGGACCAGGACGGGGAGCAGCGTTTAAGGAGGGAGGCATGGAAGACGTCATGTATGCGAAATGATGGGGGGAGCTCCAGACGGAAGGATACAGGGTTGAGGACTTCAATGATCTTATAAGGTCCAATAAATCGGGGAGCAAACTTCCTGGACGGGACCTTAAGGCGCAAGTTCCTGGACGACAACCAGACCAAATCCCCGACGACAAACCGGGGGTTAGCAGAACGTCTACTATCCGCCTGAATCTTTTGTGCGCTCTGGGACGCCTCTAGGTTCTTCTGAACCTGGGCCCAGACGGTGCACAGTTCCCGATGAACATCCTCTACCTCAGGATTATTGGAACAACCAGGGGAGACGGAGGAGAATCTTGGGTTAAACCCGAAATTACAGAAAAACGGGGAGACCCCTGACGAGTTACTGACCCGGTTATTCAAGGAAAATTCAGCAAGGGGAAGGAATGAGACCCAATCGAATTGACAGTCAGAGATGAAACACCTTAAATATTGTTCCAGGGATTGGTTGGTCCTTTCCGTTTGGCCATTAGTTTCGGGATGGAAGGCGGAGGAGAAGGACAGATCAATCTCCAACTTTTTACAAAAAGCTCTCCAAAATAAGGAAACAAATTGTACCCCTCTGTCAGAAACGATATTGACTGGGGCCCCATGGAGACGCAGGATGTGTTTCACAAACAAAGAAGCTAACGTCTTGGCGTTAGGTAGCTTCTTAAGGGGCACAAAGTGGCACATCTTGCTGAAGCGGTCGACTACCACCCACACCACCGACTTGCCCTGAGATGGAGGCAAATCGGTGATAAAATCCATGGAGATATGGGTCCAAGGTCTCTGGGGAATGGGCAAGGAACGTAGTAGGCCCGCAGGTCGGGACCTAGGGGTTTTGGACCTAGCGCAAACCTCACAAGCGGCGACGTAAGCCCTAACGTCTTTAGGCAACCCAGGCCACCAATAGTTTCTGGTAATGAGGTGTTTGGTGCCCAAGATGCCAGGATGACCAGATAGAGCGGAGTCATGGTTTTCCCTGAGTACCCTCAGCCGGTATTGCAGGGGAACAAACAATTTGTCCCCAGGGACGTTCCCGGGAGCTGCACCCTGATCAGCCGCGATATCAGAAGCTAAATCAGAATCCGTGGCAGAGACGATTATACCAGGGGGTAAAATACAAGCAGGATCCTTCTCAGAAGGAGGATTGGCCATGAAACTACGTGACAGAGCATCAGCCTTAATATTCTTGGACCCAGCCCTATAGGTAACCAAGAAATTAAATCTGGTAAAGAATAGTGCCCACCGAGCTTGTCTAGGATTAAGCCTCCGGGCCGATTCTAGGAAAACCAGATTCTTGTGATCCGTAAGGACCATTACCTGGTGTCTGGCCCCCTCCAGGAAGTGCCGCCACTCCTCAAAAGCCCATTTAATGGCTAGAAGTTCGCGGTTGCCAATATCATAGTTACTCTCCGTGGGCGAAAACTTCCTAGAGAAGTAAGCACAGGGGCGGAGATGGGTGAGGGAGCTGGTACCCTGGGACAAGACGGCCCCCACTCCCACCTCGGAAGCGTCAACCTCCACAATAAATGGCTCCTCTTGGTTGGGCTGAATCAGCACGGGGGCCGAGATAAAGCACTTCTTGAGGGTCTCAAAGGCCTGGACGGCCTCAGGGGGCCAATGGAAGACATCAGCACCCTTGCGGGTAAGGTCCGTAAGAGGCTTAGCGACGACCGAGAAGTTGGCAATAAATCTCCTGTAATAGTTGGCGAACCCTAAAAAACACTGTAACGCCTTAAGGGAGGCAGGTTGGACCCATTCCGCCACAGCCTGAACCTTGGCAGGGTCCATGCGGAATTCATGAGGAGTGAGGATTTGCCCTAAAAATGGTATCTCCTGTACCCCAAAGACACATTTTTCAGTCTTAGCAAACAGATTATTCTCCCGAAGGACCTGGAGCACCTTCCTGACATGCTCCACGTGGGAGGACCAGTCCTTGGAAAACACCAGTATGTCATCAAGGTACACAACAAGAAAATTACCCAGGTAGTCTCTCAGGATTTCATTAATAAAATTCTGGAAGACAGCAGGGGCATTACACAACCCAAAGGGCATGACCAGGTATTCGAAATGACCCTCGGGTGTGTTGAACGCAGTTTTCCACTCATCCCCCTCTTTGATGCGGATAAGGTTATATGCCCCCCGTAGATCGAACTTAGAAAACCATTGGGCTCCCTGAACCTGATTAAAAAGATCCGGAATCAAAGGAAGTGGGTACTGGTTCCTTACGGTGACCTTATTCAGGTTACGATAATCAATGCACGGCCTAAGACCACCATCCTTCTTCCCCACGAAGAAGAAGCCAGCACCTACAGGAGAAGTCGAGGGGCGAATGAAACCCTTGGCCAGGCATTCTTGGATATATTCCCTCATAGCTTTACGTTCAGGACATGAAAGATTAAATATCCTCCCCTTAGGAAGCTTGGCACCAGGCACCAAATCGATAGCGCAATCGTAATCTCTATGGGGGGGGCAACACCTCGGAGGCCTCCTTAGAAAACACATCGGCGAAGTCCTGAACAAACTCAGGAAGCGTGTTTACCTCCTCCCGGGGAGAAATAGAGTTAACAGAAAGACATGACATAAGACATTCATTACCCCATTTGGTGAGATCCCCAGTATTCCAATCAAACGTGGGATTATGCAACTGCAACCAGGGAAGGCCTAAAACCAGATCAGACGATAATCCCTGCATCACCAGTACAGAGCACTGCTCCAAATGCATGGAGCCAACAAGGAGTTCAAAAACAGGAGTATGCTGAGTAAAATAACCATTAGCAAGGGGAGTTGAGTCGATTCCTACTACAGGGATAGGATAAGGTAAATCAATACAAGGCATCTTTAGAGACATAGCAAATTCCGCAGACATGATATTAGCAGATGACCCTGAATCCACGAAAGCACTGCCCGTGGCAGCCCGGCCAGCAAACGAGACCTGAAAGGGAAGCAAAATTTTATTGCGTTTCACATTAACGGGAAATACCTGTGCGCCCAAGTGACCTCCCCGATGATCACTTAGGCGCGGAAGTTTTCCGGCTTCTTATTCTTGCGCCTGGGACAGGTGTTCAGTAGATGCTTGTCGTCCCCACAGTAGAAGCAGAGACCATTCATTCTGCGAAACTCCCTACGTTGTCGAGGGGACATGGAGGCCCCGAGTTGCATAGGTACCTCCGAGTCCTCCGTGGAGGGGCGAGGAGACGGGACCTCGGGGGGGATCGCAGAAAAGTCAGAGGGGAGCACACTGAAGCGTTCTAGCTGACGTTCCCTGAGACGTCGGTCAAGTCGTACTGCTAGGGCCATAACCTGGTCAAGGGAGTCAGACGAGGGGTAGCTAACCAGCAGATCCTTCAGGGCGTCAGATAATCCTAACCTAAACTGGCACCTTAGGGCCGGATCGTTCCACTGAGAAGCTACGCACCACTTCCTAAAATCAGAACAGTATTCCTCAACCGGTCTCCTACCCTGACGTAAGGTCACCAGCTGACTCTCGGCTAAGGCAGTCCTGTCAGTCTCGTCGTAAATGAGTCCGAGGGCAGAGAAAAAACGATCAACAGAGGAAAGTTCAGGGGCGTCAGGAGCCAAGGAGAAGGCCCACTCTTGGGGCCCTTCCTGGAGTCGGGATATGATGATACCCACCCGCTGGTTCTCGGAACCTGAGGAGTGGGGCTTTAGGCGGAAATACAGTCTGCAACTCTCCCGGAAGGAGAGAAACGTCTTACGGTCCCCTGAGAACCGGTCAGGTAATTTGAGGTCGGGTTCTAGAGGTGAGGTGAGGGGTACTACTAAAGCAGCGTCACCCTGATTGACCCTTTGGGCCAGGGCCTGGACCTGTAGGGAGAGGCCCTGCATCTGCTGGGCCAGGGTCTCAAGGGGGTCCATGATAGCGTCAGCGTAGGAGAAATGGTAGACTAGGTAAGGGCTTGTAATTATGTAATGGCCGGAAGGAGGTGAAGGGAAAGTGAGCACTAATCTACCCACCGCCCTGTCCCTGCCTACTTGCAACGACTCGCCCTAGGCGACGAGGTACAACCGGGCGGCGGTCCCTACGCTGTCTAAGTGCACAGGAAAACAAACAGGGAACATGCAAGGGAAGGGGCAGTAGCCACGGAACGCCACGAGGAAACGGAGCGGCGAACGGACAGTCAGGACCAGGACGAAGTGAGTACACCCAAGCGGGCAAGGAGACAGAAGCAAGCCAGGGGCAAAGCAAAGAAGGTCAAGCAGAACTGCAGCAAGGCAGAAGCACGGCAGAAGCAGGCTGGAGCAAGCAGCAGTGGGGCCAGGAATCCAAAAGAATTACAAGCACTGAGGGAGAGAACAGGGCAGGTAATAAAGGACAGGGGGCGGAGCTAACTCCGACAGACCAGGCCGCGATAGGCTCTCCCACTCCTGAGCTTGCCACCCTGGTTGGTGGGAGATGGTGTCAGTCGAACAGGTCTGGCCTCAGGTGTGGATTGATTAATCCCAGGAGTATACCTAGATGAAGTACCTGGCAGATCCCTAACATCTGGTTTTCTCATGCCTCACCCACTCCAGATCTACCCCCAATGGTACATGATCAGAGACACTATGTGTAACCACACGTAGCCTTGAAATACTAATTTCATTTACCATCAGCATGTCAATTCTGGAAAAAACATTATGGGTCGAGCTGAAACAAGTATATTCTAGTTCCTATGGATGCAAATGACGCCCATGAAAACTTCTGCATTCATTTAAATAATAGTGTACTTTGTATCCCTTGGGACTGCTCCGCCATTCTCCACCTATTCCTCTCCTCATCCCTTAAGCAATTATTATCCCCAAATACATAAATTGGTATACCCTTATGACCCAAAGAAAATTGATAGAAATATATCTGCACTGCAGGATTGAAAGGAGGTAGTATATACATGAATGCCAGGAGACTACACTGACCTTCTAGTACACATAACAAGAACACCTATTTTCCCAATGGATTAATGCGTTCCTTAATTCTCTGAAATGTAACATTTTGGTGTACCAACAGGCAAATCCCTCTAGCATACCCTGAGTACATAGAGTGAAACTGAAATGCTGTGCACTTATGGGCTAAAACATATACCTTTTTTCCTTTTTTAAATGTGTCTCTACCACGCATATGATTGCCTGCAAATATTATCCCATCACCTGCATGACAGCATATCTTTTCAGTCGATCGCTCAATCCCCTGACATTCCATACCACAATTTTCAAAATCTAATTTTTATATCCTATATAACGGCCCAACATCTTCCAAAATTGAATACCAAGCAAGGAGGTAAAGGGAGGAAGAGAAACAAAAAAACGATAACCCAATTTACCCACCCCCCCCAATCCCCACACACTGACACATGTACCCATGTGCTAGAGGTCATATGTCACTATACCTAGCGCACAACACACGCCTCACCGGTATTTAAAGAAGCACTCCCACAAATTTTTTTATTCTCTGGCCCATTGGAAAAGCACATTCTGTAAATTGTGGTGAAGGTCCTTTTTCTTACCGGTGGCTGTATTTATGTTTTATCCACTCCCTTCTGGTCCTCAGCTGTCATGTGACCAACAATAGGACTCTCCAACTGCCACAGCGTCTCATGTGTGGACAAGAAGTCAGTTTCTCCATTCATTCCTATAAGACTCACATCGAGGCTGTGATAGTAAAATCTGGAAGTCCCTGATTTAAGCTGAGTAGACGAACTAAAAAACGTATCCATTTTATATCCTTTTGTTGCTCCATGCCCTTCCCTCTTTCTCACCATCCTTATCACCAATCCGACTTCTATGCCCGCCAACTATCCAATCGTGCTTTAAACAGAACAACTACTATATCTTAGTCCAGGGGTGCAATCTCCACAACTTCCACCGCCTCTAAAAATTCTTCTAACCTTGACTGCTGTTAACATACAACTAGACGTATAATCTCTGATCCAGAGCTCTGGAGACGCCCTCTTCCTCAAGATGAACTAAATTCAAATCTTCTCACAGTTTAGCTCCAGGTCATGGTCCAAATCATAAACATCCATAGCACTTTAGAACACATCAAAGGTTGAATATCAAAAGAATGTGAAAAGATCTCACCCATGTGAAGCAGCAAACTTTGTAGGCGTCAGACAGCAGGTGGAAGACATGGCCGAGGGCCAGAGGACACAGGCAGGGGCAATGATACAGGCAGGGGCCACAGGTCACAGGCAGGGACAGTGAGGAAATGGTCCATATACCAATGGGCAACAGTAGGCGGCAGATGGCAGATACAAAGACAGAAATACAGCTATAAATGTAACTAAACAATTACATATATATATCGTTGTGTTACGCACACTCTAAAATTTTTTGGAGCAAGCTAAGTTCAGAGTTGTCCTATAAAACTCTTTTAGAACATAACATAAGCTAAAATGAATACCCAGCAGCTCAATACAACCTAAGGAATCCACAAAGTCCGTCCAATAGTCCTGATAGTATCCTTCTCCTAAGTGTCCTGAGGAAAGGTAAAGATACAGTATTACTGGTGTAGCAGATGTCCGTGAAATGCTGGGCTCAGTAGTTCTATAGATGTCTCCGGCTCAATCTGATGTAACCATAAGCCTACTAAGAAAGAGACAACACATAGTGTAGCACCGCCAGTATTTTGCAAAAAACACAAGGTTTATTGTACTTACCAAAAACTTTTTAAAAATAGGAAAAAAAACGTGGCACGCCAAGTCAGCCCTTCGGCTCTGAGACCTGAGGTAAAATATACATCACTTTTTTCCCTACGGTTAGCGTGTATGCCAGGAAAGTTCTGTGTCTTAGGTTATCATTACCCGACGGAAGCCATGTCCTTTTGGTGTATTTAACATTACTAACCCACAGCAATGCCCTCATGCATAAATAGGAAGTTTTAGACATTAAAGTGTAGCTAAATGTTCGACAAACTTCTGACATGTCATAGTGACATGTCAGAAGTTTGGATTCGTTGGGTTCCGAGCACTAAGACCCCCACCAATCGCTAGAACAAAGCAGCTGAAGTGCTCGTGTGAGCGCTCAGCCACTTTGTGTCTGTTCGGCTTTTTCCGGAAATGTATCGGTGTACGGACTCAATAGAAAGTCTATGAGCCCGTACTCCGATACATCGGCTTTCAGGAAAAAGCCGAACAGACACGAAGCAGCTGAGCGCTCACACGAGCGCTTCAGCTGCTTCGTTCTAGCGATTGGTGGGGGTCTCAGTGCTCGGACCCCCACCAATCCAAACTTCTGACATGTCATGATGACATGTCAAAAGTTTGTCAAACGTTTAGCTACACTTTAAGGGGAGATGTTACAAGACTAGTGCTAGACAAAAATGATGTAGTTGCCTATAGCAATGAATCTGTATAGAACTATAATATAATACACACCGGTACAGTATATACGCATATATTATACATGGTATATACTGTACCTTTTGTGCATTATATATGGATATATACTACTGTGGATTATACTTTGATATAATGTAGTTGTGCGTTTTATAAATGGGTATATACTGTACCTCTGTGACACAGTATATAAGTTTATACATGTAAGGTGGAGGAAGGGAACAAGCCATTCTCCCCTATTTGTCTTAGGGAATATCTCTTGTCCGGAGTGACAGGGATCCTGCGCCCTCCTGGTGTTGCCCCTCTCCCGTCCTTGTTTTCTAGGTAGGTTGCGTGGGTTCCCACTTCAGGCAGGTTACAGTGCCGGGACTGGTTAGAAAGCCAAAGGAGCATCCTGTTTTCCATAGTAACAGTGCTCTTTAAGTACCGTGCATGATGGAGCCAACGCTCCACAGTGGATAGAGGAGAGAGATTTCCTCCCAACATAAGCTCTTTGCGGTGCCTCGACGTGAAAAGTGTGAGGAAAGAATACTGTAGGTAACGTAGCTGGAGCTTCCAAGAATCCTGCGTTTATCCCCGCGTTTTTAGGGGCAAACGCAGAATTTTGAAACTAGATGCATGCTTTTTAAACCAGGTTATTTTCGCTACGCTCCCGCTACCCCGTTTTTTTTTACGCCACGATTATTAGTCCGCATGTATCCACCAGCTGAGCCCTTTATGTTACAAGCACTAATATAAAGGGCTAAGCTAGTGAATATTTGCTGACCACTACTGGTAGTGTAAAAACCAGCATAGACAGTGCCGCACCCAGTGCCCCCTGTAGATAGTGTCAGTGTGTCCCCTGCAGATAGTTCCAAAGAGCCTCCCTGTTGACAGTGCCACAGTGTCCCATGTAGATAGTGCCACACACTGCCCGTGTAAATAGTGCCACAGTGCCCATATAGATAATGCCTATAGAGATAGTGCCAGTGTCCCCTGAAGATAGCTCTACACAGCCCCCTGTAGATAGCGCCACACTTACCTGTCCCCATTCCTGCACCATCCTCTCCTCAGCAATGCAGGCCTGTTTTTATCTGTTCGGACCTGCTCTAGCGGAATGACGAAGGCGGCGCGATGACGTCATATCGCCACCTGCATCCCTAGTAAAGCACCAAATGGGTGCTTTACCAGTGATGTTTTCTCATAGAATATATTTAACAATTCTGTGAAAACTGAATCCTGAGGCACCCACATGGCGAATTAGTCAAATTAATTTGATCGCCCAGCACTACCTTAAAATATTGAGACTTCTGATCAAAAATTATTTGGAAATATTGATGCCCAAATGATTATCCTGTAAATTAATATTTCTCATACCAAATTTTTAAAGAGAAACATATTGTGATATGTTTAGAGATATTGTCTATTATGAACTGTTCTCTAACTTGAGCCATGGATAGGTTAATATGAATTCTGTGTGGTGATTCTACAATGACTCACAAACAAGAATCCAGAGCGGGCCAGTTATTGGATTGGGACTCCCAAAAGGATGTCTTTAATTGCATCAACACTGATATTTACCCAGTCTGTTTCTTGTGCGCATCCCCCAAGATACACTATTCTGCTGGCAGTCTCACAATAGGCACAACAGTATTTGTTCAGAACTTCCACATTCTAGCGCCTTGGGACCTGGGAATATTAACACCCTGCAGTGGGCCCTAGAAAAATATGTGTTCTTCATACATGTGGAGTATAAGGATCAAGTATAGATGATAAATAAGCTGTTTTAAAGGTCAATCTGGCTTTAGAGGCGCATATTAACCCCTGATGTGACAAATATCTATAATCTTTTTTTTTTTTTTAAATCAAAATACTTGCATTGGTCTGGATGGGACTTCAAATCTAACTAAATGACGTTGGCATAAAACGTTACAGCTGTCGTTTTTCTAAGGTATAAAAATGTGACTTGATTTTTGTCTGCATTTAAGTGGACACCCACAATGGCATAGCTCCTGCGTCTTAGGGGTTTGTTTGCACTTGTAACTTGGTCTCTTAAGGATGCGCCAGATAGTAGGAAACTACTAAAATATGTATGTCTGTCTGTCAGTCTCTCTATATGTGTGCGTCCCAGAGGTCTTTTTTTTAGAAATTCATGGGGGACATATTAAAAAAAATACTCTGCTCTGTATGGTTCATCATACCGCCATCCCTAAGTTTTCCCTATAGAATTACGGCATGCCCCAAATTTCTGGACACACAACAACTTATGGCACGGCCGGGGTTTGGGTCTGCATTTTTACTAAAATCTTTTGCCAGGATGTAGCAAGAAACATTCAAGCACATTCAAAGTTTGGTTATCAAACTAACCCAACAAACTATGCTCTTTCACCAAATTAGATCCCCAGTTTATGCACCATAAGTAGAAGAGAGGTTCCCCAAATGGTCCACATCATATTGGTAATTTCGCTTAGATGCCTTTTATTTCCATGTCTCCAGCAAGGGAGACCAAAGATTGTGGCAGTCATTTCTAAATTGAAATGTTTGATGAGAATAAGTCGACTGGACATAGAAAGACACAAGGAAAAAAGACTACGCACAATTTTTTTGTAAATGGAAAATCTTTATTGGAGCCTACTATTCCAAACAGACGATAGAAGAGTTAGTACAATCTTTCAAATATATGGAATGGTACAATCGGGAAAACTTGGCTGCACACTTTCTACCACAAAGTGTACAATGGAACTATTGTAAAATTGTTACCTTGATTAATGAGGCTATCAATCTGTAATTGACTCTTTAGACTGATAGCTATGTAAGATCTATTCTTTATCACACAATTTAATGTAATTATTATTAGATGGCTTTGTCACTTTCATTTAATGTTATTCCATATTGTTATATTTTACTTGAAAAAACATAAAAAAAATATTACTATGAAAAAAATATAAAAAACATCCCTATGTGTCTAAAAAAAAACAACACACCTAAAATGTTGCAATTCGGAATATGTATTAACTGGGCAATATGTATTATATCTTGGCTGTTGGTGGCGGAATCTCTATACGATCTATTGCTAATAAAATGTCATTATAAAAATCTTATTTAATAATTCAGGTTGAGATGGGGAAGAATGTGGCTTTTTTACTGATAAGCTCTTTTTTATATGTCCAAACCTAAAGCCTATTTCATTTCCGGTTCTGACTGAATGGGATGTGCAACCTTGTGAATGATTCATGGGCATATTTGAGGCCTCATAATGTGTTGGATTTACCACCGCTGATGTAGTTTATGGATTTTAGTTAATTGATGTCGTTCAGGAAATCAAATGTAAACCACAGATGTCAAAAAAGCAGCTAAATCATAATCTTGTGTCCTATTTATCTTAATCTGGTAATTTATCTTTTAGGCACTGGACACTGACCGAACAGTTCTCCACAAGATGAAGAAATCTGCCAAAGCAAAGAACAGTGCAGGTGAAGGTGAGACTGAATTACTACTGTCCTATATATCTTGTGTGCCTGACTTTGATTATTTCTAATATACTAGGTCTTAGGTACAACATCTACATGTATACTGGAATATGACATATCATATTTGGGTACACTACATGCAAAGAAACAGAGCTGTTCTTTTTGTTCCCTTCCAGTTATATTTGACATTGTATCATGAGCTGAGTTTCATTAATCTGGCATTCTCACAAACACAACAATGCCTTGTTGTGGAGGAATACAATATCCTGTCTCTTTCCATTCATTGGCAGGTAGTGCGAGAGATATGTTATTCCTGAAGTCCTTTCATATCTTGTCAAACAAGATTTACATTCTGGAGCTTCCAGTTGTACCCTGCTGAGATGCTATGCTGTGCCCATCATTTTTCACTGGAAGCTGTGCCTGCATGGGCACATTGAGGTTTAGATGATCGGATGGCGCATACCAAGATATAAATTATAATGTACAGTATCCCCAGCAGTGCAGTGTACTGGAAAGGAGGCTTCATTTTTTTTTTTAGGTCCTTCGATAGCCAGCAGCTTGTTGTCTTTACTGTGCAGATATTGGTACTGTCAGTGTAATTATTAGATACACGTCCGTCAGTGAAGACTTTCTTTTGTAAATATGAACAGGCTTTTATATGAATCTTCAACCTCAGGACCCGTGTTTGTATGTCATTCAATGCTTGATATGTATATGAATTGCTTTCAATAACCTGATTAGGCGTTCAGCTTGAAAAGTGAAATCTGTCCGATAACACACGGGTTTATCTCTTCTTGGTACCCTTAATTTCCTGCTGGCGAACAGCAGAGAGCGCAAGGTTGCTCGGTCTCTTATTGCAGATTGAGCAGTGACTGAAGCCCCCCACACTTTTCGGAAACTTATTTTTGCAATACTTGCCTTACCAAGCTTGGTCCATTCCTGTAGCGCTGCTACTTTGACTGTTTATATTTTGTACGTGACTATATAATGCTCATAAAATATCACGTGCCATTACAATGCTGTCACATCATGGCGTTAATTCAGCACAAATAAAATGTTATTGTAGCAGGCAACAATCGGCCACCTTGTTTATATCAAGAGACATTGCATAGATGTCATCACGTATACTATGTCAACAGAAGGGGGCCAAGACAGGCAGGTAAGATAAGTATATGACAAACTTAGTTTATTATTGCAACATTTACGCTTATGAAGCCATATTCTCTAAACCTGAAAAGTAAAGTGGCAATGTCATGAGAGGCTGTATACTGTGCCTGTATGAAACTGAAAAGGACATGAGGGAGGAGCATTGTGAGGAGACCCCTGTAAGTCATTTACTCTCAGCCAATCAACTGGGAGCATTCCAGAGATGCAAATTGGCTGCGAGCAGCTGACCTCACAATGCTCCTCCCTCATGTCCTTTTCAGTTTGATACAGGCACAGTATACAGTCAATTGTGACTGTGGCGCTTTAAAGAGCCACATATTTTAAAGAGGTAGACCCTGAATCTGCTCATTAAACATTTCTCTAAATTGCGCTGAATCTACAAATTCAGCACTGCTATGAGGGTCCACATGACTTGCTAAGTTACTAGGCTCCTGCATACTACACTATGGGTCTTCTCTGTGAAATATAGAAGACAAAAGACTATTTGCAGTTAGATTTGTATAAAGATTCAATGTGAAATGTGATACATAGTGAAAGAGTCCTAAGAGATTTATAAATGCCTTTGCAAGGTGTGAATATTGTCTACATTTTTGATAAGTTTTGTAGATGTATGAATGGTCCTTTGAGGTTTGAGGATTTGAAGAGCTTGGCAGACACAATCACTATTGTTAGATCAGTACATCGGGAAGGTACCTGTGGGATTTGTAATGTATAGATAGGAAGCCATAGCCAAAATCATCTTGTCACCAATGGCATTGTAAAAAGTTAATAGGAAGGTTGTCAGCTTAGTTTGTTCACCTGTTGTACCTTTAAAATGTTGTTGTATTTGTTGAGTATTTACAAATTTTTTGTTTAGCCATGGCTTAGGCTTCGTTCACATCTGCATCAGGGCTCTGTTCAGGCGTTCCGTAGTAGGTTTCCATTTGCATCACCATTGATTTCAATGGTGATAAATCCGATGCAGAAACTTTTTGTTTGTCTCTGTTGTGCAAGGGATTCCGTCATTTTCAGTTGACTACAGTATTGTTTCCGTGAAAACGGCGGAACTCCTGCACAACGGAGACAAACGGAAACCATTAGCACCGGATCTGTCACCATTAAAATCAATGGTGATGCAAACAGAAACCTATGGTTTCAGTTTGTTTCAGTCAGGGTTCCGTTCTGACGGAAAGCTCAGACGGAACGCCTGAACGGAGCTCTTACGTAGATGTGAACAAAGCCTGAGTTAGATCCATTTCTAGGAAAGCCGAGGGACAAAAAATAGTAACCGTTCCCAGCTTTTCCAAACTCCTAGGTCTCTGTTTGTCTATTCATCATGATCGATCAAACTGCTGTTCTCACCATCGTGGATTATATATTCCATTTTACATTGAACCTTTATGTTTAAATCTTTGACTGAAAGTTAAACAATCTTTCTTCTAATCTCCATACATAGCATAAAAAACAATCTATTCCATGTATGTGTCGAACACATTTCTATATGATCTGTCATATATATCTAACAGAGTTTGTCTTTTTTCCCAGTAGATGGAAGTCCCTCAGAATATACAACATTTTATTAACACCCTTATTTATTTGCTTTGAGATATATTTCAGTAGCGATGTCACAAAAAGTAACATCTGCTACTGGGGCTGCAAAACAGATGCCAGATCATTATGTTGTAGGCTCTCGTGACCGAGTGCCATCTGTATCCCTTTATGAACTAAAAAAAAAACAAACTACCTACATATTGACATCCCCAGCTTGTAATGGTGCTAATCTGTTTTCAGAACCTTGGACAGGGCATACAGCATGCATGGCACGTTGTTTCATTGCTTATATTGCATTAGGAAAGTTGCTGCAGTCAGCTGCATTGCCGTTACCAAGTTCTATTAAGAAAAATGAGTCTAATACCTAAACAGAATAGACTTTTGCAATATTCTGCATGCTCTTCGGAAAGTAGAACTGCTGAGCTCACTTTAGAGAATTGCCTGATTTTAAATCAGAATTTGAATTTATAAAAGTCTATAGAAAACCGTGACATTTTAATACTTCCCAACTTAGGCTGCTCAGAGGTTAACTAACAAGCAGCTGCTTTGCAGAGATGAGGTCCTGAGCAATATCTATATGGAGTTTGTTCTCCCTTTTGTATGTGTGGATTTTCTCTTTGGGTACTAGGGTTACCCCACCCTCACATGTGAAAAAGTTGCTCAGGTTTATTGGTTTTCTATGTAATTGGCATGTGTTTATGTATGTGCCTGACATGGACTGTTCGAACAGCTTTATTGAATACGTTGGTGATCTAAAAATATTGAATTGCAACTAGGGCTACTGCACAATACAAATGTAAGGTGGTATTTGTTGCATTTTTATTTCAGCTGAGGATCTGTTATATCTTTTTGCTATAAAAGTATTATTACGTACATTGCTATCTATTTACTAGATTACTTCATATTTTGCTAGGCTAGCCATAGACATTTTCATTAAAAAAAAAATTTTGGGGTCAATGCACCAGACGACAAGGTTGTGTTCATGGAGCTTGTACAGCGGCTTGCAGAGTCCTTGCAGTTTTATAATATAGAGCTGTTGGTTCTCTATTCACTGGCCTTCATACGAAACTATATTATCATTGCTTCTAAGAAAACATTGTTTAGTAATATTGAATTTGCCACAATGATTTTTTCACAAATTCTATATGAATGAATCAGTGACAAAAAATCTGTATGCTTGCTTATAAAATCAGAGGCACACAGGGGTACTGTATGGGTCCATAGATTCCAATGTGTGACATATTATATAGCCATACAACCTGGATCTGTAACATAGCTGTGTGCATAAGGCCTAACTGCATTTTTCATAGGTGAACTAAATAATAGGTTGTCCAGGAGAAGAGAATACAGATAATTTTCTTCAGAATGAAAAGTACATAATCTTTATAATGCAGTTTCCATTTCAAAGTGGTCTCTCAGATGTGATTTTGGTCAAAGTGTTTCAGATGCCATTCTTAATAAATTAGGCACCTCTTACTCCAGCACTATTTAGATTGAGGCGCATGCCTCAATAAATTAGGTACAGCTCTGGCCGTCCATGGAAAAAAAAAATCAAATCTACTCTAGCTTGAAACTGTAGTAAATTTGTGCTGTAACTTAGACCAGTTTCTGGCATAATTGAAAGTAAATTTGTTGGGCGGTGGGTCGCCCCATCCCCTTCCGTTAAGCTTCGCACACATTTTAGAAAAATGGCATGAACGTCGCAAAAGTAAATATTTTTAGTGAAAATTCAGTGCAAAGTTTGCGACTTTTCTATGCCAGAAAACTGGTGTAGAACTAGTAATAATTTTCCCCCCAATATGTTTTTGTTTAAGCACTCTGCTATGATTTATAAGAATAAGCACTCTGCTATGACTTATAAGAATAAGCACTCTTCTATGACTTTTATAAGAATAAGCACTCTGCTATGATTTATAAGAATAAGCACTCTTCTATGACTTATAAGAATAAGCACACTGCTATGACTTTATAAGAATAAGCACTCTTCTATGACTTATAAGAATAAGCACTCTGCTATGACTTCTCTATCCCTCAAGCTACAGTTGTAGAAGGGCTGGAGTTTTCATTGAACTGTTTCTTTTGTACAACGTGATAATTTGCTGAGTTGAAGTAACTCGGTAAGTTTACCTGCTTACTGCATGTATAAAGGCCAACAGTTTAAAATGTCTAGACCCCAGCTAGAACTTTTCCCACAGTGACAATGACTGTTTGCATAAAGGCTGTGTACAGCTTTTGTAGCCTTTTTTTTATGTATGAAATGCAAGTTTTGTGTGTTTTAAAACATTTCTCAAATTCACATTTATTACAAATTTTATTAACTTTTTGTGATGCAGCTTCTATGTATCCACTTTACACAGAAGCTGCATAACACCGCTTAAAGCCAAATCCGTCCTTCAGTTGGACCGACGGCTTGGCTGACAGCGGCTCCTGTGGGCCTCTGACACACATGATAACCCCAATACAGATCACCTCTCAGTTCATAAACCTTGTTTTGGTCGATATTCGGATTAACCTGTGTGTCAGCGGCCGTCGGTTCAGCTGACTGAAGGATTTGGCTTACAACATCAGATTCTTTATAGAGTGGTTACATAGAAGCTGCAACGCATAAAAACGAAATACAATTTTTATTAAATGTCAATTTGAAAAATGTTTAAAAACACATAAGACATATTTAAAAAACAAAAAAGGCTACAAAAGCTTTCATAGGCTTTAAGCATTGAGGAGCGTGTGTGTGTGTGTGTGTGTGTGTGTGTGTGTGTGTGTGTGTGTGTGTATGTATGTATGTGTGTATATATATATATATATATATATATATATATACACATACACATACGCACAGTCCAGAGAAAAATTAACACAGCACTCCAATACAGCTAAATATTAGGCCATGTGCACCTTACCAGGGGATGAATCCGTGAATCAGTTCCCCAACTTGAATAGAGAAAGACTAGAGGACAAAGGAACGGCACCAGGACTTCAATGAAGATGAAACAAGGCTGATTTATTCAACTTAAGTGAGCAATATACTAGTCCTTCTCAATGAATTAGAATATCATCAAAATGTTAATTTATTTTAGTAATTCAATTCAAAAAGTGAAACTCATATATTATATAGATTAATTACACACAGAGTGATCTATTTCCAGCATTTTTTTTCTTTTAATGTTGATGATTATGGCTAACAGTTAATGAAAACCCAAAATTTAGCCAATCAAGCGCAGTGATACTGTGGTTATTAAACCAGGTATTGGTACTTTTGGCAGTGTGGGCAGGTGCCAAGTCCTGCTGGAAAATGAAATCAGCATCTCCATAAAGCTTGTCAGCAGAGGGAAGCATGAAGTGCTCTAAAATTTCCTGGTAGATGGCTGCGTTGCCTCTGGACTTGATATAACACAGTGGACCAACACCAGCAGATGACATGGCCCCCAAACCATCACTGACTGGAAACGTCACACTGGACTGCAAGTAACTTGTATTGATTCCTCTCCACTCTTCCTCCAGACACTGGGACCTTGATTTCCAGATGAAAATTTACTTTCATCTGAAAACAGGACTTTGGACCACTGAGCAACAATATTATGTCCAGAGTCAATGTAGCAGTCTACCAGGAAATTTTCGAGCGCTTCATGCTTCCCTCTGATTGGCCAGCAAACTCGCTTGACCTAAACCCCATAGAGAATCTATAGGGTATTGTCAAGAGGAAGATGAGAGACACCAGACCCAACAATGCAGACGAGCTGAAGGCCACTATCAAAGCAACCTTGGCTTCCATAACACCTCAGCAGTGCCACAGGCTGATCGCCTCCATGCCACGCCGCACTGATTCAGTAATTCATACAAAAGGAGCCCCGACCAAGTATTGAGTGCATATACTGTACGAACTTTTCAGCAGGCCTACATTTTGGTATTAAAAATCATTTTTTAACTTGTGCTTATATAATATTCTAATTTTCTGAGACACAAAATTTTGGGTTTTCATTAACTGTTCGCCATAATAATCAACATTAAAAGAAAAAATTGCTGGAAATAGATCACTCTGTGTCTAATTAATCTATATAATATATGAGTTGCACTTTTTGAATTGAATTACTGAAATAAATTTACTTTTTGATGATATTCTAATTCATTGAGAAGGACTAGTATATGTGTCCTGGAAACGATGGAAAGGATACTAGGAGATTTTGACACTCCTGGTCACTGTAGAAAATAAACACTTCTCAATATTAGAGGCACAGCGGGTTGGCCCTTCAATATTATGCCTACTAGGCCACAACTGGCTACACGGTACTTGTTGGGTCTTACTTGCCTCAGGCTGATACACGTGGGAAAGCTCCTGCCCGTAACCCACCACTGCTTGCACGACACCACTCTCACGGGGGATCACAATTGGCTCCAGGACCCACGGAATCAGGCCAAAACTTCTCGTGCTTGTCGCTTGTACGGTAGTTTCACAGCTCACTCTCCAGCTTCTCTCACAGAAGCTCTCTCTCAATCTGTGCAGCTAGGTTCCTCCTTTTCCACCTGAACACCGCCGTTTTTTTAGAAAAAGCACGCCCCCTGCATCAGGACGCATCGTAGTTATTCTGCGATGTCCTGGCGCTGTTATGGCACAGCAGAATTTTAGCCAAGCCATTATCCAGGCACTACATCCCAGCGGCAAGTCATTTTAGACCAACCAGCGAGCAAACCATCATTTCGCTTCACCTGCCATAAACATAAAGTAACGTTACAGTGCAACAGCAATATACACGATTCTTCTTGCAAGAAACGGTAAGTAAACCTTTGGGGGTAAAGTTGTGCCCACAGTGTCACTTTGATGTGTTTTTATGAACTAGTTAGTCCCTCCATATTTATATATACGGTAGATCACTACTTAAAAGGCTTTTCCAGAGCGATGTTCCAATGGTATCTGAGGGTTCAGAAGTGATAGCAGTGCTGGACATTAGCTTGATGTTAATCTCCCGCATGCAGTTACCATGGCTGATGACGGTTTCTGCAGTTCCACCATGCTGGTTTCCCTGCACCCAGCCTGGTTTTTGTTTTTTTACTGACTGAAAAGAGCTTAGGCATCATATATAGATACTGCTGTTTGCTTGGGAGAGACCTTGCCGTGCCTGTACATATGCAGCAAGAAACTGATGGAGTAATGGGTAGGGATGGGGTAGGAATAGAAAACCCATACAGTGTCCAACTTTATTATATCTAAAGTTCTTCTACCACAGCCTTTTTGTACTGTAACAGTATAAAACTATGTACTAAATTGAAATCAATTATGAAAACCTGTCTCTGTTGTCACACCTGAGGAGTTAGGCTATCAATCAAAAAACGTATCAGCCCTCTAAGCTAACATGAGAGCTCCATCATGTTCCATAAATTGGTATTAGTCCCACCATCTGGTTGTTTAGTATGTGCAAGCATCTTGGGAAATGGCTGTTATTTCTTCCATATTTTCAATATGGTTGGTTTCAGATTAAGATTCTGATAGGGAGAAGTGTGTATTTCCAATGCAATTAAAATAACACTATTCTATATATTCATTTGTCTAACTCATGTATAGGAATTATTATTTCTGCTTGTTTTAATGTAATATTTATTTTTTTATGTATTAGGCTGTATTCACTTTCTGTAGAGCTCCCGTCACTACGTGGCGTAATAGAATACGCATTGTACCCAGAGGAGACTGTAACTAATTGTTGTCGGTGACATTACTAGCTCTCTACATATAAGAAACTACTATCCCTCTTCAGGCCCCTAGATAAAGCCTGCTCCATGCTGGTGAAATGTGCGTTAGGTATATACCTTGAAGATCTTGGCACCAGGCATGATAATGTGTAACCACAACGTCTAATAATGAATATAGCAGCACGAACATCTATACAGTTCAGCTTACAGGTCTGAACACAATCCCTACAATCCGTGTACAAGAATAAACATGGCTTCTACGTTTGTATCCGTGTGCTTCAGGACTGGTATTCTCGGTACCTTGAGTGAGGGGCTGTGAGCATTCAGCACCACTTATAGGGAAGCTATGATCCCACTAAACACGCTGTCAGGATATTAAAGAGTAATTTGTGTAGAGTTTTGTGACACCCACACTACCTATTAATAATGAATCTGAATTAAACACCGCTGGCATACTTCACTTAGGGTGACAGTGAATATATAACTGGTCTCCACATATAGGTACAACTGACATTACTAACCACATATTAAAGGGCGCTGGCACAGGAACTTGTTTTATCGATTGCATAACATATCACAATCTGTAAATGTACTGGGGTGCGATTTAGCTATTCCAGCAGAAGAGTGAATAATACATTAATTTAAAGGGGAAGATCATCCACCGTGTTAAATCCTGCCTGGCAGCTGAGTTAATAGCTATTTAGAATTTTGGAAATTTTATTTAAATGTTGTTGTTTTTTTTGGGGGGGGGGGGGGCGGTCAATATGTACAGTATGATTAAGAAAAATATGTTTTAACTCATTCTACATCCTACTTGTCCTGCTGGCCACTGTCCCTCTCTCAAGTTCCTAGCCTTCCTCATATACTCCTGGGCTGCAGTCTGCTCTGTGTTACCTGCCTACAATCTTCCCATTGCTATTGTCCGTGTAATGCATGTTTTCTTGGCCAAGGCAATGTAGTAGACCTGTTGTTTTGTCATTAACCCTCCTCCTACTAAATAGCATTAAGTTTCCATGTAGGTTGTAAAAAATATATTTTTTTTAAACTGGTTGGTCTTTTTTGACTGCTAATTTTTTTATTTTTAAATGATCAAACAAATCTATTTGCCATTGTCCCTATACTGCAGAGGACACCATGTAGCACTGAAACATGTTGTGGGAGCATTGTACTGCAGTTTTTTAATCAGCATCTTTGTTATGCTGTTTCATATATCCTGCCTTTAGTGTTTCGCTAGCCTGGCGGAGGCCAGAAGTCAGTATACCAGTATAGACTACGTTATTCCATTCCGCAAAAAAAAAAAAAAAAAGGATACCGCACGGTATATGTTTTTTTAACATGGAAACTTATGGGTGACGTTTGCCAGTGTATGGCATATGCCACAGGTATATATTTAACGTATACGTCATAGGCTTTTCAACAGCCTTTTATAATGAATACATTAAACTGATACCTTTATAGTCTTTGCAGTGATTTTTTGTTTTTATTGGCCCACTGAAATGAAAAATTAAGTAACTTTGTAAATGGTTTATCATCTACAGCTCCTATGCAGACCTATCTGTCTCCATGGTTACAGACTACAAACAAACCCTGCATAGTCTGATCCTGCAGTCATAGTCCCTTTCACCATTTTCACCACTGTGGGTCATGCCAGTTCTTCACTCCTTTTGATGATCCTGACTCTTAAGCAAATAGTTTACAATATGAAGCCATTAGAGGCAAATGAATGTAACATGCAGCATAGTCCTTTAGGACGTGATTAAAAATGTGACATCTTTTTAATACATAACAGCCTCTCTTGTAGCAAACTTGTTTTATTTTTGGAGTAAATGCTTTGTGGTTAATGTCAGTCCTTGTTGTAAATTCACATTGTTTGCCATTATTTCCCCCTGTTATGCTTTAGGCAGTGATTACAGTATTTTGTATCTCTTCATTTCAGAACACATCACACACCTAGAGGTTTATATTGCAACGTTGGAAAAACTATCATTAAACTGCCGGGACAATGGAGAAGAAGCTCTGAGCAACGCTTTCAATGCTTTCGCTGAGCTTTCTAAGGAATTGTTGACGCCAATGAAAAAGGTGGTAAGTTCTATTACTTCAGGTAGAGGATTCTCTGATGAAAAACTAGTCCGCTCCTTTTTTTTTGTGCAAGTACTTTATGCTACATTTAGCTGGAGTGAATTTATCACGCATACACTGGCAAATGTAAAGGATACTCTAGTAACGCATATATATTCTCGAAAATGAAAGTGGTTATCTGGGTTTTTAAAATCCTGGGTTATCTGGGTCATTAAAATTAATATAAGTTGCACTGTGATTTTTTTCTATGGACAACAAGGCCATTTTTTCGGTTAGGCAGTTTGGATAAATGCAGCCCATTGGGGACCATAATCAAAACTGGTGCAAAGGAAAAGGGGAGTTGTAGCAACCAATCAGATTCTACCTTAAATTTTTCAGAGGTCCTTTTGAAAATTACAGCAGTAACCTGATTGGTTACTACTACACTTTTTCTGAGCAAGGGACACCCCCTTCCCTCTATAATGTTTTCATGCCTAATAGGACATATGGATAGGGGTTGTCATTGTGTGACAACCCCATTAACTACCCCAATACCCTTAGTTATAATATAAATGTCTAGCCGTTTTTTTCATTGTGATAAAGTTTTTTTTATAATACGAACCCTTTGGTCAGACATTCTAGAATTTGATAACCTTCTCCGATATTCATAATTAAGGCGTTGACATAGGAATATATTGTCCCTCTTCCCACCACACGCTTGTGATGTTTTATTATGGGGTGAACTGAATCTTTGGCCCCGGTGACATCTGGGTTGGCAGCTGTGTTCATAGGGGCACTTTTTCTCCAAGACCGTATTACTACATGGGGACCAGCATATTATGAAATTACATTAGATTACATTACATTATGAGGTCCAGGAATGCCCCACCAACAGCATTGTACAATATGTAGAACTCAGTACTGTTCTTTTCACACAAAACTCAGATGACTTAATATTATTCCTTTTAATCTGCTAAATTAATGCAAATATGACTCAGATTTTGTGTGTCATAATGTAATTATCTGCACTTGTATTAAAAGGATAACACAATATTAAAGACTTGTCACCAGTAGAATTTTTTGTTTCAACGCGTAGGTTCATCTTGAGTAAACTGCAACTTAGCCTACACTTGTGTTTTGCCAAATTGTATATACTTAAATTTCTTTGTATGCTTGTATTATCAGAACTCCTACCTTTATATGTAGGCGATCCAGTAATACAGAAAGGCATCCACTGTTATCATGTGAAACGCTTAGCAGAATCAGAGGCGTAACTTGAAGCTACTGGGCCCCAATGCAAAATCTATAACGGGGCCACCCACCTACCATGTGCCATTTCAAATACTGTTGTTTGCCCCCCTTACTGTAGAAGAGATTGCAAAGGCTATTTCCCTCCTCCCCTCTGGGAAGGCCCCAGGTCCTGATGGCCTTCCTCCGGATGTTTATGCCTGCTGTCAGGAGATATTTGTGCGTCAGCTCCTTGCCACCTATAATGCAGGGTTTCTGAAGGGTTGTCTCCCTCCTTCACTGTATGATGCAACCATAGTTGTTATTCCCAAACCTGATAAGGATAGTGGGGAATGCGGGTCATATTGGCCGATTTCCCTCATCAATACGGACTGCAAAATTTTAGCTAAAGTCCTGGCCCTACGTTTGAACAAGGTTATCTTAGATATAATACACTGTGACCAAACGGGCTTTATGCCTACCAAGTCTACCTCTATCAACCTTAGTAAAGTCCATATACATAATTCTATAGTGCATAATTTGGTTGGTGATAGAGCCTTGGTTTCCCTTGATGCGGCCAAGGCCTTTGATTCTTTGGAATGGAGGTTTCTCTGGGCCTGCATGGAAAAATGTGGTTTATGTAAGTGGGTACAGCGCCTCTATATTTTGCCTACAGCCAATGTACTTACTAATGGGGGTCTGTTGGGCACTTTTTCTCTCTTTAGGGGAACTAAGCAGGGTTGCCCCCTAGCTCTGGTGCTGCTTGCGCTAGCCATTGAGATGCTGGCCATTAGTCTTGGATCATCTGAGGAGTTCCTTGGGCTCACCTGCAGGGGGACTACCTCGAAGCTTGTGTTGTATGCTGATGATCTGATCTTGTTTTTACAAGATACTTGACACTCCTTGACGGCGGCTATGTCGATCATAGACGAATTTGGTTGCCACTCGGGCCTTCGTATTAACTGGGGAAAATTGGTATTCTATCCCTTGGATGGTACATGCCTGATATGGCGGCTCGGGGCCTTCGCCTGCAGGTGGTTCCTACTTTCAAATATTTGGGTATTGTCATTGCTCCTACTGATTTTTTGAGACTTAATATCACTCCTCTTATTGGTTGGGTTCGAAATAAAACTAATGTGGTGTAAGCTACCCCTGACACTTGCTGGGCGGGTCCACTTGGTCAAGATGTTGATTTAACCAAAGCTACAGTAAACTTTCCAGCATACCAGGACTCTCATTCCGAGATCCTTTTTTGCCACATTGGATAGTCTACTGACATCCTTTCTTTGGAGAGGGTCCCGAGTTAAACTTGGTTTAAACTTGTTGAAACGCCCCAAAGAGCTAGGGGGTATGGCCCTTCCCAACTACTTTTTGTAATATGTGGCCTCTCAGCTGAGGTATTTGAGTCCCTGGTTGTCACTGGAGACTTATGCAGGAGATGAATGCTTTCTGGGGGGAGAGTTGGGCGTGTCGGACCTGCTCGTATACCTTGAGGGGGAGCTCCAACACCAGGGCTCATACTAACTCCACTACATCGAGTGGCGAAAAGGTGTGGACCACACTTAAGAAATTATATGATATTATGGGACCCCTTGTATCCTGGCCCTTATGGCACAACCCCATGCTCCGAGAGTTGCATCAGCTTGCAGGTGCTGAATTCTGGGACGGCCTTTGTGTCACCCACATCAAACATTTGATAGAGGGCAAATTATGGTTGACTTTTGAACAATTGAAACGCAAGTATGAGATTTCCTATCGGTCCTTCTACAGGTATCTGCAGCTCCGGCATGCCCTCACTATGCAATTTCCAGAATATCCTCAACATGCTTTGCAAACACTTGAGATCATTGATATGATATTTCTAATGGAAGTAGACTTGGGCGAATGTCCGTTCTTTATACATCCCTGATGCAAAAAACATGTTCTAAACGTATTCAGTCTGCTAAAGCAGGATGGATGGAGGTTCTTCCCCCTCATTTCTGATGACGATTGGGAGAATATGTGATCTTCTCACCTTCTGGTCTTACTGGCAGCTAACAATAGGCTCATTCAGTTATATATCACTCACCGTGCTTATTTAACCGACTCGTCTGCACAGAATTGGAGTAATCCCGTCCACTGAATGTCTCAGATGTCACCAGGAGGCCGCTGATTTTTGGCATATGATCTGGACATGTCCATATATTGCATCCTATTGGGATGAGATATTGCTATATCTTTCTAGGGTAATGGGGCCCCTGTTCCTCAAGACCCGTTATTTTGCCTCTTTAGTCTGACTAATGATCACTCCTTTTCACACCATCAAAAGTTTTTCCTCCATGAGGATCTGTTTATGGCCCGGAAGGCCTCCTGGCGTGCTATCTCTGACGCTGACTGTGCAGATGCATGTTGACACTTGCTATTATATTATGTTTATTCCTTGCCTATACTCTGTGAAACTTTGTCTGAACTGTTGAGATGTATAATGCTTAGTTATCCATGTTGGATTGTTTGGCGATTTAGCCTTTGTGTTTACATCTGAATCTTATAAATAAACCGAATTTAAAAAAAAATACTGTTTTTTTTTCTAGCAGAGCAGCGACTGCTACCTCCACTCACCCTGCAGCTAAACACCTGAGCAGAATAAAGACTGTCCTTTAAGAAAAAAACACATGCATCTGCTGATGGGATGCAGGCACAAATTTTTATTGATTGAGAACCATTCCAACCACAGATTTATATTAGAAAATTGCTGTATATTCCAATCTTAAATATACATCTTTTCATTTGTCAAAAGGGCACCCGACATTTAAAGGGCTCATGTGCACGGAGCCGTACAGCCGGCCATGTATGCATTAGTACGGAGACGCACAGCTGTGTGCTATTGTACATATTCCGTCGGACTCCGTATGGACAGAGATATTCTACTGTAGAAGCGAATACATACAGTGTCCAATGGAACATGTCACGATTTTTATTCCCTTGTAGAAAATATTCCACCTGCTTGAGAAAGGCTCCAGCGGAGTTGAAACGTAGCTTTATTGATATACTTGGGATGTGTTAATAAATACAATCATATTTTTGCCATATTGATGCTGTCCTCAAGTTTTGTATACGATTTTTATTCCCGTCACCCCCCATTGGCCGATTTTGTGCAGCCACTGTCCCCATAGATTTTATTGGAGTCTCCATTAAAGTCTATCAGAGTTACCGTGGGTATGCCATAGATGTGTAAGATGGGACTACCCTTTTAAAGGGGTTGTCCAGGATTTGAAAAAAGGGTTTGCTTTTTTCTAGAAACAGCAATGTCCATAGCCTGTGTCTGGTTCTGCAGCTCAAGAAGTCTGTCATATCTTCAAGGGGTATTCCCAATTTCGATTCCACTATTGGAGATATGGCTGCGTTGCTCTCTCCATTCTGTTCTATGGGAGTTACGGAAGCAAACTAGAGGCGCTAGTCCCCGCCTGCAATCGGCAGTTTGCGGCCGCCACACCAGGCGATACGGGAGTCTGGTGACCCCCGTTCTCGTTATAGGTTGGGCCCGCATCTATCAAACATTTATGGCTTTTCCTGTGGATATGCCATAACTGTCTAAGTTGGGAATACCCCTTTAAGCTTGATATTTTGTTACTTACTGCTATTAAAAGGCTACTTTCACTTAACATGTTTGTTGTGCCTTTCCTCAAAGATCGTTTGGGCATATCTTCTTCATCCTTACCAGATCTCCTAGTCATCACTGTGTTAAGATATAAGATTATAATGTCTGTGGGTAGTGGGGGCAGGCAGTGATGGAAATGATATTGTGGCATGAATAGATGTATTATATAATGCATTTAAATGTATAATATATTCACTGAGAGATTGCTGACTAGAGTATAACCGTATATGTGAGAAATTATCTGCTTGACTTGTCTAACAGTCATTAATTTGCGTATTTGTCTCAAACAGCTGCAGAGTTTTAATCACAACATTAATTACTTTCTAAACTCGCTGGTCAAAGGAGATCTGAAGGAGGTGAAAGGGGTGAGTTTCAGCGAAGAAGTAACGCTGCCAGCATTATTCAACTTGTCTTGTAATATCTTTGAGTCACGGTATCGGGAAATAATTATGGAAATAAATGAGATTCATTTAAAGGGGTTCTCCGCTTTGTACATTTTTTACTTGTTAGAAGGGTCCCTTGGCAATAAGTTGATCACAGTTCCCCCTAGCTGGGACACCCTACGATCAGTTGTAATCTGTGGGGAAACCTTGCAGTAAGTGTTCAATTTCCCTGCAGCGCCACCACAGGAAAAATGAAGAATTACACACTGCCCATTCAAATCAATAGGCTGTCTGTATAATGTAGGACAGAACAATTTTTTTTTAGATAAATAAACATCAGCACATGAAGTGGGATCTTTGTGTGTCCTTACTTAGCGTAAAACGTAGAGTCTTCTATTTACCAGAACTACTTCCTTTTGTAGGTGAAAGAACCTCCAGAATATTATTGGGTCTGGTTTGGCGGACCTTTAGGGATTGGGTTGTGCAACATTACGTAGCTTTTAGGAACCCCTAAGTCTGTTCGGAATGGCAACATGATGTTATGAAGAGCAGGTGTAGTTGTCTATCCTGTAGCATCAAATAAAATGACATCAAGCAATGAGAAGGAAGCAATATTTTTTTGTATAAATTTTGCCTAATTGTCTCCTAGGATTAGACCAAAAAAGATTAAAAACTAAGACTCTGTGAAGATCCGATTTCCATGATGATTGTGTATAGTTTTTAAACGTAGAAATTTTTTCCTGTTCCTTTATTCACCGCTGTATTGTCTGGATTTCTTTTTTTTTTTGTAAAGGATTGTTGGATGAATGCACATCAATGTAGAGATTAGGTTGAAAAGTAATTCGACTGTGCTATTTAATGAGTGTGCCTCTTTTTTTTGACTCTGCATAGCACTTGTTCAATTTATCGTTCTCTGGTAGATGTTACCATCCATATTCTAATCTCCTGTATAATTCACACGTTCTGGATATACAATTTGATCATTTAAATTCGGTACAGACAGATAAGCCAAATATATGCATAAATTAAGTACCCTGTCTCATGCGCCTAAAAAAGTTTCTTAGCTAAAAGAGTAATAAATATGTCATCCCTGTCAACTAACTCTTAGCAATGAGCCAGGAGACTCCATGTTTTTCAGAGGTCACGGTGTTCTGTATTGAACTGATGGTGTGTAATCACGGATCATACAATATATATCTTTGATTTTTAGGCGAACTGTGTGTTTGTCCATTGACACTGCATTGTCTATTACAACCTTTTATTTCTTGCAGGACTTAAAGAAACCATTTGAAAAAGCTTGGAAGGATTATGAAAATAAGTTGTAAGTTGGAACAGTAAAGTTTAATTTTCGATCTTGCTAACACAGTTATTTTTGTGTCTTTGATCAACATTTTTCATAAAGAAATAGTTATATATTAGATTGGCAAGATCCATCAACATTAGTTTAATGTTTATGAAACTGCATGCAGAAATCTATTATTGAACTTTCTTTATGAAACCTTGGCTGGACTCTTCTTTAGGGTATATTCACACGGCTTATTTTCAAGCATAAAACACTCGTATTATGTCCGAAATACGCCTGAAAACAGTTTCCCATTCATTTCAGTTTATATAAGGCATATTTTTACGTTGCTGAATTAAAAAATGCCTCGTAAAAAAGAAGTGACTCCTTGAAGCCTTTTACAAGCTGATTTTATATTGACACTACAAAGAACGCTTCGAAAATACGCTTCAGAATACTCTTGAAAAACTATTAAAGATACGCTTCAAAAACGCTTGCTAAAATCAAAAACGCTTTGATAATTCGCTCAAGAAACGCCTGGATTTAGAGGCTGTTTTCTTTTTAAATCAGCCTTGTATTTTTCTGTCGTGTGAACATACCCTTACCATCTCAGGCTTAGGCCTCATGCACACAGCCGTAATACAGAACTGTATTACATGGATCTGAAATACAGCACCCCTAGGCTGCTATGGGCCCATCCTGTCACTATGTGCGACTCTGATTTCACACAGAGACACACACTTTTTTTTTATCATGGATTCATACGGAATTCGGAGCCAGGGGGACTCTGTTTGCCGCTGTACGGTGCCATGTGCATGGAACCTAAGAGTGAACTGAAATATGCTATCAATATTATTTCCATGTATGTGTATGGCCAATGTCAAGTTTTCTAGGTACAGATAGTGGAGATTAGATCTTGATTTAATTGATTTTTGTCCATGCCGCAGAATGCAAGAATGAGTAGTATGCTAATCCTCCTGCGGATCCGCGGCACATCAAACTGCACATTGGTACTGGAATTCCGAGTGTCAGGCTTGGATTTCTGCCGAGGATCCTATAGTAAATACATGTCGGATTTGCCTGTGACAGTGCTTGTGTCAGTGAATGTCCTTCTTTGACTAGTATGACACGGTAGTGTGACCCACGGTTCTCTTCATCCTATAGATATGTATTTCACTTGGCAGATTTCCTTGTGGTATATGATAGCTTGATTTTAGGATGAAAATCCATCATTTTAATGCTTTAATATTACAATGTTGAATGTGTTTTGATAGCACTAAAATTGAGAAGGAGAAGAGAGAGTTGGCCAAGCAGTATGGGATGGTGAGGAATGAGGTGGCAGGAGGAGAAATTGCTGAAGAGCTGGAGAAAGAGCGTAGGATGTTCCAGTTACAGATGTGTGAAGTAAGATTCTAAACTTGTATTTCACCATATGTCGCTTACATTTAGTGGTCTTTGTATTGTTCATCTGTTTGCTCCTATAAGAGCTAAATGAATCTGTCTTCACATTCACAGCAATATATTATATTACATTATACACTTAAAGGCTATTTCAATGTTTGAAAATATTATTATTTTTTTTAATAAAAATGTGTATTAGCGTGTGTTAATATACTTTTTATTAAAAATGATTTTTACTTTTTAAGATACAGCTGCTCTGTATTCTTTATATATATTCTTTATCTAGCGCTATTCACTGAATCCGTCAGTCCCGCTGACCTGACGGGATTAGTGACCGCGGGTCCTGCGTGTTTCTGACTAAGTTATGAACTTAGATGTGATAGCTTACAAGTGAATCAGAAACACGCAGGACCCGCTGTCACTGAACCAGTCGGGTCCGCGGGACTGACGGATTCAGTGAATAGCGCTAGATACAGCTGCTCTGTATAGATAGCAGCTGTATCTTAAAAAGTAAAACAAATTTTTAATAAAAAGTATTTACAAAGTTTATTAACACACACTAATACACATTTTTATTAAAAAAGAAACAACACTTTCAAACATTTACATAGCCTTTAATAATAAAATTACTATTAAAATTATTAATAAATGTTAAGGGCCCAACTTGTGATGAATGTAAATGAAAAATGTCCATCTAAACCATATGAACATTTTATTTCTTCTTTTATTTGTAGTATCTGATAAAAGTCAATGAGATCAAGAGCAAGAAAGGTGTGGATCTTTTGCAGAACCTTATCAAGCACTACACCTCCCAGTGCAAGTAAGATCCCAATGCTTATGACTAACAAACCTTTAAGTCTTCCTCCATCAGTGTGATCAATTCTTGTGTATAGATGTTGCAAAGATTTCAGTAGTGTACTATAGTTAAACAATGACTGGCTGTAAACCAGGGGTGTAGCAATAAGGGGTGCAATAGTTGCCGTCGCACCTGGGCCCTGGAGCTTGAGGGGGCCCAAAAAGGCCCCTCTACTTCATATGAGGAAACCAGTACTATAAATGATACCCTGATAGTAGAGTGCCCTTTACAGATTTTGCTTTTGAGCCCAAAAAATTCCTGATCAGTTTGAGTTAGGGTATGTGCACACACACTAATTACGTCCGTAATTGATGGACGTATTTCGGCCGCAAGTCCCGGACCGAACACAGTGCAGGGAGCCGGGCTCCTAGCATCATACTTATGTACGATGCTAGGAGTCCCTGCCTCTCCGTGGAACTACTTTCCCGTACTGAAAACATGATTACAGTACGGGACAGTTGTCCTGCAGAGAGGCAGGGACTCCTAGCGTCGTATATAAGTATGATGTTAGGAGCCCGGCTCCCTGCACTGTGTTCGGTCCGGTACTTGCGGCCGAAATACGTCCGTCAATTACGGACGTAATTAGTGTGTGTGCACATACCCTTATGTGCAAAGAGGCTGTAAATTGCCATACCGCTCTCCGTTCTATGGAGCTGAAGTAATACGGAAGATGTCGTCATTGAGGGGTCATGAGCCGAGTCCTCTCCCATTGCTAGACAGACCCCAGTGCCCTTTCGTCATGACTAGAATTTTGCCAAATTTTAGCTACGTCGACGAGTCTCCCATTTTTATAAATGGGACTGTAATACGCATGCCATTTAGAAGTCTGACTTTTCGCAATCTGTTTTAGATCTTCTCCAAGTAAAAAGTTAACCGTGAGCTATAAATTACATTATAATTTTATTAGCTTTAAAAGCAGCATTTATTTTCTGAAAGCTACAGACGGCTGGTGTATCTGCTGTGCTCCGTATAGAGACCCAAGGACATTCATCCTCTCTGATGTAAAAGCGATGGCTCTTTTAACATGAGAACAGTTAGATTGCTCAGTAGAGAGTCATTCTGATAAATAAAGCCTGTCATGTAAAAGTACACGGGGATAAAAACTCTCCTGAGTCACGACTGCAGCGCCTATAGTCAAAGAGCAGCAGCTGCGAAATGACTGCTTTTAGTAATTGTGTGCACTGAACAGTCCCTCACATGTATACATCAAAGTGGCGATATGACCCCAGAATAATGACTTATTTGTAGCTTTCTGCAGGAATGTTTGCAAGCCACCGAAAAACTGAAATCCTACATTGAAGGCCTGACCAATGAATTGCAGAATGTGAGTATTTTCCTTATCTTACTCAAGCCTGAATGTCGGAATTACTGTTATGCATCATTTGATATAATATTCACATACGACATATGGTACAAGTACAGTTTGGATAGAGCTACTAAGCCTTGTGTATACATGCTATGATTGACAGGTCCCCCTCTATTTGTGTATAGGAAGAGTCCTGTCAATCATACTGGGTCGGGTGGGGGAAGCCAGAGGGCAGGAGCCCAGTGGACACCTCTGCCGGCATGTTGTTGGTGATAGATTGTTCATAAACGGCAGTTTTGTGCCACGCTCCAAGGGCCGCCCAAACATTGCTCTAGAAAACAATATGTTGGGAATACATTTTCACAGTTGACATGCAGTTTCCCATCATTGTAATTATTTTTGCATGGTATGTTCCTTAACATCCAGTGTCCTGATAATGAAAATATGAGAACGCTGGCCGGATGCGGGCTGAATTTTACATCTATGGCCAGTTTAAGAGCTTGAAATCTATACATGTGTAAAGCTGAGCAAACTCTTAATTTAATTATGTACTGAATATAGGAAATGTGCTGCTAAACTTTAGGCTACATGCACATGTTGCATAATTTAGTGCAGAAAACCGCAGGTAATAGTGTTTTTTAGGTGAGTGTTTACATTTTTAATGCAGAAATTGGTGCGGTTTTATGCTGTGGAATTTGGTGCATTTTTTATAAACTTGTCAGATAAAATTCTGAGGCGGAAACACAAGATAAATTGACAGGCTGTGGATTTTAAAATACGCACCACAGGTCATTTTACATGCTGAAAAATTCTTCAACGTGTAGATGAGTTTAATGGAAATCACATTTACTTTACTGGTACTGTATTACGCTGCCTATTTGCCGCTGGAAAATGTGATGCAAATCCGCACGTAATACGCATCATGTGCATTTGGCCTTAGGTTACCGAACAGTAGAAACAATTATTGGGGAACGAAAAGTTCTTACAATGTGTAATGCTGCAGATAATGAAACATTAAGAAGTGCAGTGCATAAATCAGACTGCTGGAGTGCATCTGACCACAAAGCCGATTCCTATAACCACACAATCTGTCCTTCTCATACAGTAATTAGCTCATTCCTCTCTTTCCCTTGAGACTGTCCAGACGCAGACGGCTGCAGGTGAACTCAAGGTCTGTGCAAGATCCGGCTGGCTGTATGAAATGTATCATCCTAGCTCCCACATTTCTGCCCAGATGTTTTATTATCAAATAGATATATGCCCTCTTTACACCATAAATGATACAAGTATTATTATTCTTATGCACTTACAATGTGTCACACACATACAGCGTGAAATCACTTTCAAGAGGGAAACTATTGTGTATTCTCAGCTTACCCAGACTAAGGATTTGTGATTTTAATTAAAGAAGTTGTATGAGATTACAAAAACATGACAGATTTCTTCCTGAAACAGCGCCACTCTTGTCCATGGGCTAGGTCTGGTATTGCAATTCAGTCCTATTCACTTGACTATTCCTAAGCTGCAATACCAGACCTAGCCCATAGACAAGAGTGGTGCTGTTTCTGGAAAACAGCAGCCATGTTTTTCTAATCACATACAACCCCCTTTAGCCTAGAATCACGCACGCATTTTTTTATGCAATCTTTGTGCCAGCTTTTGGCTCAGTTTTTTGAGCCAAACACATGATTGAACACAAAAGAAAAAAATATGCATCAGTCTTTTCTCTATAGCCTTCCTTTCAATTAGACCCACTTCTAGATTTGGCTAAAAAAAAACTGCCACAAAAACTTCATTAAAACTACATTTGTGATCCTGGCCATAAGATTTTGAAAAGTGAGGACACAGGAGAGCTCCGTCATTCCCATTATTGTGGTTCATTTACCTTAGTATAAGGCTCTGTACACACTGGGGTTTGTCTCAACTTCTGGAATGTAATTTTTACCAAAAAATGTTGAGCAACGCTTGGCATTCCGTTCCATTGAGTTTCTGTTGTATTTAGTACTTAGAATAGTGCACGCTGCTACGCTACATTACCGTGTAAAATAAAGGCAAACAAGAAAACCCTGACAAATCATATTAATAAGTCAGTATGGTCCGTTAGGATCCCGTATGCATCAATTTCTATACGTTAATGCGGCACCCATGGCGTATTTGTCAGAAACATCAGCCTTCACACAGTTGCGAACTGTCGCTATTATCTGATAATCTCCTTTTTCTCACTGGTGGTTTAGTGTCGTTTCGTTTATAATCTATCCCGTAATGTTGTCATTGAAATTGGCTCTTTATGGACTGACTTCCTAGTGGGTCCGTTCTTTCAAACATCTTCCTATCCTTTCAAGCAGAGCTGCAGTATAAAACTTGTAGAAGGGATCAAGCAGAATTTTGAGACTCTGATAACACAGAAGGTAAACAATGCAGCTAAGCTGCAGTTACACATCACAGCTCTGCCCTAATGGAACGGAGCTAGAAAACAGGCAGCAAATTGAGGGCCTATCCTCAGGAAAAGCAATCAATACCTGATCGGTGGCGGTCCGACTCTCGGCACTCTGCCGATCAGTTGCTTTGATTGGGCCATAGCGCTTATGAAATCGCTGGTTCCCATTTATTATTGTCACTGTTTGTTCTGCGATACGCCGACACACTTGTAGTGGCAGTTCACTGTTTTACCGCCTTACCCCACCGATCAGGTATTGATGGCCTATCCTGAGGATAGGAGATCAATTTGTTATAACTGGAAAACCCCTTTAACTGGCAGATAACTTTTGAGAACCACAACTTAACCACTGCATTGATAAAAAAAAAAAAACATTCTTTAAAAAAGTTAAATAATATCGATGATTGTTTTAGCTAAGAAATTGTGAAATTTGAGTCTGACAGCCATGTAAAAAACATAATTCAAACCACTTGTCTTAGTTTGAAAGAAAGTGTCTCCTAGGACTGTTCCTGAGAATTGATGACTCACATGTTTTGGGATAGTTGACATGTCTGAGTGGCGAGGGAGCTGCCTGTGCACCCGTGGGCAGGGAGATAGTTTGTGTTTAGCAGTAAAATGAGTCCTTGCAAGATTATTAAACAAAATAGTGACTCTCCGCACATTGCAAGCATGGTTTTTAATTTTGTCCTTTGTGTGTGAATGTCAGATCAAGAGCAGACAGGAGGAGGAAAAGAAGCAACTCTGTTCTCTGCGGGACATGCTGAAGCCTACACTGCAGATTGAACCCAAAGAGGTAACGATAATTCCTAATTTGCGTTAATATTTCGCCAGCTCTCCTCTGATTTGTCACTTTGCTATGTTGAAACTGTATTAGGTAAAGATAAACAGCACTCAGTTCCAGGTATTTAGTATTAAGAAGTAGTGTCCAAATCCAAACATATATGGAAAAAGAACTCTGCACTCTAAGGGTTTGTTCACACAGCTTATTTTCGGCCGTTTAGCAGAACGCCTCCAAACATCTGCCCATTGATTTCAACGGGAAATACTGCGTTCTGTTCCGACGGGGCGTTTTTTTATGTAAAAAGACGCCCCGTAAAAAGGTGCATGTCACTTCTTGAGCCGTTTTTCGAGCCGTTTTTCATTGACTCTCTCTAGAAAAACAGCTACAAAAACGGACGTAAAAAACGCCGGGAAAGACGCGAGTGTCTTAAAAAATGACTGAAAATCAGGAGCTGTTTTCCCTTGAAAACAGCTCCGTATTTTCAGACATTTTTTGCTAAGCGTGTGAACATACCCTTAAGAGTTACTTCAAAAGGTTTTTATTACAAATCCAAAATCAAAATTATGACGTTTCGGTCCACAGCGAACCTTTTTTATAAACACCATAATGATGAGAAAATAAGTAATATTAATGATCATAGCGTGGGCAAGTATTGCGGATTAGGCTATCATTAACCAAAATTCACTAGCATAATCATAGTCACAAAGATAGGTACAAAATCTAGTTCCCAATATGCAAAATAAGAAGGTAACATAAACTTCCTGTATGTGATAGTAATGTAGTACATGGCAACAATCCCCGTGACTAAGCTGGGCACATAGGATCCAGTTGTACAACGAAGACATGGCAATAATGCAAAGCATTCATTATAATAGACTAATAACAACAGCAAAGATGGGCTGCCATCTAGTCCAAAAGAGGGCTACTACTCCACAGGATATACCATAAATGTCAGATAGATGCGGGTCCCACCTATCTCTAGAACGGACACCCCTAAACCCCGTTCTACCGTTCTGGGCTCTGGCTGACTCGTGTGATCCCCGACCATGAAGAAGAAAACAGCGTAGCTCGCTGAGCTACGCTGTTTCTGTAACTACCATTCAGTTCTATGAGACTTACGAAAACAGCATAGCTCGGGGTGCTACGCTGTATTCTTCTTCATGGTCGGGAATCACACGCATCAGCTGAAGCACAGAGAGGTGGGTTTAGGGGGCCCTGTTGTAGAGATAGGTGCAGGTCCCAGAGATGGGACCCGCATCTATCTGACATGAATGTTCCTGATGGGAAAAACCCTTTAAGTGAATCTGTATCTGGTCTGTTACCGATTGCACTAAGAACTGTCTCTCTCCGTAAAGTCCAAATCATTGGTGAGGTAGCGCTATAAACATAAAGACATCTGTCTTAGTGTGGTGCCCCCACACTGAATTATGTGATCTATATAGACTAATGTTGTGGCCCTCTTCTGGACCGGATGGCAGCCCCACCTTTCTGATGTTTTCTTGAGGTCTTATTCTTTGCATTATTCCCATGTCTTCATTGTACGACTGGATCATATGTGCCTCAGCTTAGTCAGGGGGATTGTTGCTATATACTACATTACTATCACATACATTAAGTGTATATTTTTCTCTTCATTTTGCATATTCGGAACTAGATTTTGTATTTATATATGTGATAATTCAAACAAGTTTGGGTTAACGATTCTTGTCTATCCTATGATAGTTAATATTACTTATTTTCTCATCATTATAAAAGTCTGTTGTGGATGGAAACGTCATAATTTGGGATTTGTAATAAAAACCTTTCAAAATAACTCATTGGAGGTTTTTTTTTCTTTTAAATCAGGTAATTTTTTTTAGACCACAGAAATCAGATTTCCATTTAAAAAAAAAACAAAAAAAAAACATAAAAAATGTACAGTCAAAGACTCAATACAATCAACATTTCCCCGACCCACCCCCTGGGAACAAGTCCATAGAGAGTCCATAATAATCATGAAAACATGACCCATGAGTAGTAGTTATCTGTTTTCCATGGGCAGAGAATATACAGAGATATCAATACATGAATAATTATACAAAGCCAAACAGCAGCAGTACAGGTAAATCATTATACATGGAAGTATTTCCACTTTCGCATCAAAAACAGACTAATATCTTGTTACAAGCCTGTCCCTCAGAAATTTATTTGAGGGCAATCCTGGGGCATTTATCCAGGCATTCCAGACCTTCTTAAATTTGTGTATAACATTTCGTTTTTTATATACCCCTTTCCCACATTTATAATACTGTTCATTGTGACGATAAATTCTCTCACCGTAGATGGAGCGGTCTGTATCCAGTGAGTAGCTATAAGCTTCCTTCAACAACACGTGCAGAGTTCTTATTACAAAAACTGTATTAGGGAGTTGCTTCCGCATTCCCATAGTTATACCCACCTGCCAATGTACGCTTTGCACAGATTGTATATTGTCTATACAATCTCCTAAATATCTATTAGATATCTCCTGGAGATGGAGATATAATAAAGAAATAGATGTGATGGAGGATTAGTGATTCATGATAAATCTTTAGTGTATGCAGACAGTGTCATGCACCATCCTTATTTTTTTCTGTAGTGTTCCTTTAAACGTTTTTGGCTTATCAGAAAGGCCTTGCATGTATGACATATATAATTTCTTGTGCTAGTAATGACTTGTAAGATGGACCAATAAGAAAAAAATATTCATTGGGTGGTTTTTCTATGCCGTTGTGGTAACCAGTAGAGACCACCTATTGGGAGATTAGACCTCCAACAGAATCACACCTGTCTATTACTATTTTCCTCTCCTTTCCAGTCAGCGGTTTGAAGGGAGATTGTATTCTGCAATGTGGAGACAAGCTGGGAGCTCCACGTCTTTCTCTGTAGGCATTCGGAATGATAATATTGGTAGGCAGGAAGATGTTCATAGAAGACCAGATGAGATTTTTTTCTATTCTTTCCAGCATTACTGAGCAAGGGAACTGTCATAGGATGATTCGGGGAACAAGACTGCACTATTATTTAAACATTAAAGTACCAAATGATGGATATTATTCTACAGGCTATAGCTTTTCCATCATTCCTTTAATGATAGGTGTCTGAAATTGAAGTAGGATGGCATATGTTATTCTGTAATGTACAAGTTTAAGCAGGATAAAAAACGCTTTTTTAAAAATAAAAATAAAAAGATTCCAAACCGGCAGAAGTCCATTGGTGTGCCGATTTTAAATTTAAAATACGACTATCTTAATATTAGGTAAAAATGAGTAGGTCTAGAATAGATTCGCTACATGGTTTTCTTCTGACCATAGCGATGAGATTTTTTTATGCCTCTTGATGTATGTATGACAAAACGGGCATCAATGACAGACCCAAAAAAGCAAATCTGGTAACCCCTAATTTCATAACTGCCAATGAAACACCCTCTGTTTAATAACAATAAAGCTCTACCTTGACAAAACCAAATTTATAAATGACCACCTCCCTTAGTAGACAAGGCGATTCATTGTGAGGGTCAGGAAGAAGGAAAATCCTCTAGAAATCGGAACCATTGAGAAAATAGTTGTTTTTTTAAGCGTCAAGTGAATGATTTGCCTATAGTATCCTTGAACTTGTGTACAATGTGTACTTAACAAATAGATCATGTAAAAATATATAACTAATGGCTGTAAAGATACATAGAATACCACTTCTCTATAGATCCATGCAAAGTAGTAAACATATACAGAGTTTCTGTCCATTAGGCTTTGTTCACACTGGTGCCATGCTTCCATTACATCAGGTTTTTGTTGCCCCTGTTGAATAGAATAATATAGACTGATGCGCTATGCCCAGTAAAAAAATAAATTAAAACCTGGTGAACCCATTATAAGTTTATGGGATTTGTTACAAATTAGATCAAACTGGAACCCATTACGCCAGTGTGAACAGAGCCTTACTCACAGTATATGGGCGACACGCACATTCGGTTGGGACTAATTGTTTTTTCTTCCAATATTCATCTTTGTGTCCTTCTTTCCTCCCTTTGCTTTCCAAAGTTCAGAAGAGTAAGTTAATTGATTTTCTTTCATTTCTGTTCTCCGTGCTGCTTTATTCGTAAATATCAAAAAATGACATTTTGCAACAACAGCTCCACGTATTTATAGAAAAAGTCGATATTTATCTTCCAGACAGAAAATTATCTGGATTACTGCATTTCATTGGCTTTAGCCATCAGTTTCTTTGCTGTATTTGTCAACATATTACATCAGTTGATTCTCATTGTTCTACACATTTATTTTTTATTATTGTAATTAATAAACTGCTATATGAAATTATAGGAGCAGCTGCGTGGATTATAAATGTATTTTGTGGGATTAATGTGTACAACATGTTAATTATGCCTCATAAAAGAGTAGGTCGTAAAACAATCGTCTCGGAAATGAAATGATGCCTTAATGGCTGCTTTGTATATAACATTTTGCTGCAAAATGATATGTTTTGAGGGCTATAGATCAACCTTATGTACAATAATAGCAGCCCAATGATGATAAAAGTCTAAGCTTGAGCTGGTCCCATCCCCTTTCACCATGACCAATGCGAACACACGCAAGGATCATAACATTTGCACAAGCACTGGGCCCTACTATCCCAGGATGGTTAGCAAGGCCCTTCTACCCATTTTGATTTTTCTATATGCCCCCCTGTCTGCACCACATATAACAGAAGCTTCTTTAACAAATAGAGCATGGACGACATAACGATTGTTGTACTCAACTGCATAGGTTTACTTTTGTTATATACATGTAAGAATACCTGTAAGGCCCCATGCACACGACCGTATTTTTCCTCCGTAATTATGGACCCATTAATTTCTGTGGGCTTTCATGGACACCGATGGACACCTTTCTGTATTTTTACGGATGGGTGTCCATGCCGTAGAAATGATAGAACGTGTACTTTTTTGTCCGTAATTACAGCACGGACTCCCCATAGAAGTCTATGTGCGCTTCCATAAGTACAGACGACTACGGATGTGCATCCGTAGCCACCCGTACTTACGGAAGCATTTCTATGTGATGCCAGGGGATTACCCTAGATTCCTCCCTGTTTTTTGTGGATCCGTAAATACGAATGCATTACGGATGGACTACGGACTGTATTTACAGACACCCTTCCGTATATGCGGATAAATTACGGCTGACTACGGTTCCGTATATACGGACAGTATTTACGGATGGATGAAAAATACGGTCATGTGCATGGGGCCTAAATCAGCAATTTTACAGCATAGTTATTTTAGCTGTATTTATATATAGTGAAACCTCTCCATCAGATCCCCTCTTTGAGAAGATCACACCTGATTTAGAAAATATTTTACTGTGACTAATTTTCATCTTTCCTATATCCTATAAATATTAGCCCTGCTCTTTGAGAATATCCCTCCTAGAAAACTATTTTCACTGTAATTTTGGCTGCTCAAAAATCTAGGAAAATGATGCAGTACCTGTTAACAAATACTTTAATTTTCTAAATTGCATGAAAATATGTGTAGTTACAGCATCCCAACTAAGCCCCTTGCACTTTTAATAAGTAAAATGCAATTAGACTGACTCATTTTGACAAACACTTAAATGGTACAAATTATTTTTCCAGTAATTAAAATAGGAATAGAAGCCTTCAAAAAGAAAAACAAATTACTTTACACGGGCTGCATGAAAAGAGAACATTAATGGGTCATTTAATATGCCATTAACCAGTCCTCTCACTAATAGTATTTAAATAGGAGGAACAATTCCTCTTGGATGTTGTTGAGAAGAGAATTTCTCTGACAGATTAATTAGAAATGTTATGTTCTGAATAGATAACTTCTGTCAGCCAGCGATGGCATGTATTGGGGGGGGGGGGGGGGGGGAGAGAACTACCTGTCTGTAAGGTATAATGTATTCTGCACTTCTCTCTCCATATACACTAATTATGTTTTCTAAATTTATCCCATATGAGAGATGATGTCCCTAAATGAGTCCTATATTGGTGTAGGTCTTGCTGACCACCATGCTTATAATTTAATAGGAATTGTCAACATGTTAGACCCTGTACACATCTTCGTTGGAGACTCCATTAGGGGCCTCCATAGTAGGTCTGGCAGAGATTACTGGAAACAATAGCGCAGCATGCTGTGCTTTTGTTTCTGGGAAATCCACGGACACCCCGACGGAAAGTCGACGGAACCTATTAAAGTCAATGGGTCCGGTTGGCCACCGGTGGTATATATGGTGCAACAGAACCATCGCTTCTGGTTTTCCCATGTTCTGAACAACTGAAACCCATGACGCAGATGTGAACAGGGCCTTAAATGATGGGTCTATGGTGACAAAAAGAATGATACAAACTGTTGACTTGTCCCTAATCAATAAAAACTACAGTTGTGTTTTTTAAAGTTGTGGTTTTCGAACATTTTAGATTTATATCGTGACCATAATGTTTATCCATCATCCAATATAACAGACTTCAAATACTTTGTTTGGGTTGTTAATCGTTGACTGTCCATGGTTTAATACCTTACAAGTAAAACTTTCCAACACATTTAGGGAGATTTCTATGGGCGCGTGCAAAATTGCTGACGGCTACGGATGTACATCCGTAACCATCCGGAATTGCGGAAGCGTTGCTATGAGACGGCAGGGGATTCCCCAAGAAAATGGCGCCTGAGGATTTGGGACATCTTGGTGACATCATTTGTATCCTCCCTTTTTTTTTTTTTGCGGATCCATAAATACGGATGCACAACGAACCGTATCTGCGGACAGCGTCCTAGATTTGCAGATGATTACGACTCCGTATAAAACACTATGGTCGTGTGCATGAGGCCTCAAATCCTACATCATAATAAGATACACTGACTGCATTGTTAAATTATCAAATCATTTAACATCCTCTTTTGTCATGGTGAAATTCTGTATATTTATGTGCACAAATACTTTATTCAGTGTTCCCAGGGATGTTGCTTGCTCAGAACTGTCATAGCAAAGTTCCTAATGAACTCTGTTCTGCCAGAAATTAATTGTTGCGAATAAAAAGGCCTTTTAGTTTAAAAGCAGAAACTGATTGATGCAATAACAGTTTCATGTCTTTGTATATTTTTCAAAAAAATTTTTTTTATTTATTTATAAAAAAAAAATTATAGGATTCAATCAGTAAGCAGCTTGTCTACAGCATGCATCAGCTGCAAGGAAATATGCAGTATGGCACTGAGAAAGATGGGTACTTGTACAAGAAGAGTGATGGGTATGTGGCCTCTCTATTGGTATTTTACATTTTAGTAGACAAATAATTGATTAAAACACGAGATATGACTTAGGATTTCTGCAAGAAACATTTTACATGTGATAAGACTGGTTCCTTATTCTAACCAGAAGAGAGCAGAAGTGGTTTGACTGATGTTGTTCTCCAATGTTCTGCTTGTTGATCTACACATTACAAGAGCTTGATAAAGATGTAGCCAAGTTTACCTTGACTCTGATAACTTGCTGCCGCGTGATATCACACAACAAAGGCCATTGAAAAGTCATTGGAAAAGTTAAGTAAAGTTCTGGCCGCTGTGTGTTTAATGTGTTAAGAGTCAAGATAAAGATGGCTACCTCTGTACATCAGCTTCATAAACGCGGGCTGTCCGCTGCTTACTGTGCTACAGGCGATTTAGTTTTCCTAGCAGCCTGGTCCTGGTCCGCTGTCTCAGTCAGTCTAGATTGATGGGTTGTGACATTGCACAACGACTAAATGACTAATCTGCAATAGACGTGTTATATTAGCTGGTGATATTTGCCTTGGTTTTGCTTAGATCTGTATAAGCTATATATGTATATGCATTACCCGTTTGGTGTTTTTTTTTATAGCTTTTCCATCATCCGTAGGCACATTCCTGTAAATTGTCCATATGCAATTCGATATGGTTAACTATCCAGCTGACTGATGGCTTCCTTAGCATATACAGTATGTACATGCAAAATGGAGCGGAACAGGGATAAATTAGATAAGTCTAAATAGTTCTCTAGCGGTCCACCCATATGGGTTTATTCGTTATTCTATTGTTTATTATAAATAACAAATTTACTATAATGTTCTGTGTGGTATTTACTAGACAATCAACTGACTACAACCATTGTCAGTACAAAACACGGCTATTAAGGCTTCGTTCACATCTGCGTCGGGGTTCCGTTCATGGGTTACGTCTGAGCTTAATGTCAAGGGAACCGATGAACGGAATCCAAACTGAAACAAATGGAAACCTTAGGTTTCGGTTTGCATCACCATTGATTTCAATGGTTACGGATCCGGTGCAAATGGTTTCCGTTTGTCACCGCTGTGCAAGGGTTCCATTGTTTTGACAGAATGAATAGCGCAGTCGACTGTCAAAATGATGGAAACCTTACACAATGGTGACAAACGGGAACTATTTGCATCGGATCCATCACCATTGAAATCAATGGTGATGCAAAAGGATACCTATGGTTTCCGTTTGTTTCAGCTTGGATTCCGTTCATGGGTTCCCCTGACGTTAATCTTAGACGGAACCCATGAACGGAGTCCCGACGCAGATGTGAAGGAAGCCTAAGCGTGTCATCTATTAATTAAGATTACTTACAGTGTTATTCCCATGAAATGCGCAGTAGTGTGAATGTTGAATAAATTTACCAGCGCTCATATTATGAACTTTACCACCTTCTTCATTAGGTTGGCTGGGAGCAAGGCATGCTCGGATACATGATTGGACGTGTGTTAATTTTAGTGTGAAGATATTGTCATTGCTGATAATCTGGAATGCCAAGAATGGGAGTAGATATTTTAACATCTAACTTTGTAAAGTCCACATTATGGCAATAGAAATCAGCCACAATGTTGATGTCAGATGGGACATTGTGGGTTCTCCAAGGAAATAACTTTGACCATGCAGAGTCCTCTCTCTTTTTGTGAATGTTTGTTCATTTGTTTTGATTACATGTCATTTTACTTGTTTCTTTCTTTCCCAATTGCAAAGCGATGCAGGATATAAGTCCATTATGAGTAATATTCTTATTAGATTGGTGTAGAGTTCGTATGTTAACATCTCTTTACTTTCAGGCTCAGGAAGGTTTGGCAGAAGAGGAAATGCTCAGTCAAAAACTGTTTTTTGACCATTGCACATGGAACGGTAATGAATGTACCTGCTGATATATAAAGACAAAAAATTAATTGGGGTTTATCTTCAAATATTTTTCTGTTTAGTAACTGGTTTATAAATTAGTTTTTACACGGATCAGTCTTTACTGACCCTGAGGGGATGATGTCCGTGTGATCATACTTATTTTTCAATTACTGCATTTTCTCCTTTGCTTTTTTTGCTGTGACTAATGGCAAAGTAGACAATACAAATCCCCCTTTCACTTTATACAAGAAAGGCTTAGACTGAAAAGCTAAATTATGTCCTGGGTTAGGTATTAATCTGGACTGAAATGAGTGGGGGTAGGGTCTGAAGAACATTTCTGCTGCCTGATATCCCCTGTCCCTACCCTTTTCCTGATTTTTACATATCCCAGACCCCTAGTATATACTAGTATATTGTATTCATTATTTTGGAGATCAGAGGCAACTACCAAAAACAGAACGGTGTTCAAAGTGTGGACAGGCCTGTTTGTTTTTTACATTAAGAATAATGTTTCTACTTATTTCCACTATCTCTATAAGCATTTTATTGGATTTTGTGGAGAGATATTGGTCTATTTACTACTGTATACAGGAAGCATAAATGTATAATCAACAAGACATAAACTATGGTGGTCAACTAATCATTCTCTACGTTTTTTTAAGCCTAACCGACAACCAGCCAAACTAAATCTATTGACGTGCCAAGTGAAGCCTAATATGGAAGATAAGAAATGCTTTGACCTGATATCCCGTATGTTCTTTTTATTATACGAGTCAATATGTTTTTTTATTGCAACATACACTTAAAATGCTATCACAAAGATAATTTACAAATCACAAGACTAATCACAGAGACTTGCTCACTTATCCCCAACTAGAAATACTTTGCCTCCTAGTGTATGCCAATCTTTCTTTGGAAAGTGTCTAGCAGCTCTTGCACACAACCAAGATCGGTCTGTGTGTTGTCTGGATTCCCCGGCCCAACTACAGTACAGGTGAACGGGACTCCTGACCTCATAAACATTTATGATGCTAGGAGTCCCTGCCTCCCCGCGTAACTGCTGTTCCATACTGGACAAAATGCTTCAGTAGAGAACAGCAGTTCTGTAGGGAGGCAAAGACTCCTAGCATTAGAAATGTATATGATGCCAGAAGTCCCGTTCACCTGTACCGTGGTTGGGCCGGGAAATCCGGCCGACACCTGGACCGTTTTTCACGGCCCGATCTCGGTCATGTGCAAGAGCTGTAAGGCTTCGTTCACATCTGTGCTAGGGCTCTGTTCCGACGTTCCTTGGGAGCTTTCCATCATAATGGAGCCCTGAAAGACACAAACTGTTTCCATCACCATTGATTTCAATAGTGATGGATCCGGTGCCAATTGTTTCCGTTTGTCTCCATTGTGCAAGGGTTCGGTCGTCTTGACGGAATAAATACCGTAGTCGACTACGCTATTCAGTCCATCAAAATGACGGAACCCTTGCACAACGGGGACAAACGGAAATCATTGGCACCGGATCCATGATTGATATCAATGGTATGGAAATGGAAACCTATGGTTTCCGTTTGTGTCTGTCAGGGCTCTGTTCCGACAGAAAGCTCCGTCAGAACGGAGCCCTAGCGCATATGTGAACGAAGCCTTCGTGTGTAGCCTTGTTTTAAAAAAATTTAACTCAATGGCCTGCCTGTTCTTATCTTGGATTATCTTATTACTTGGATCACTCAGCTCTTCTAATGTAAGGAAGCAAAATGTAAAGGGGCTTTCCCACTTTTACAAGTGAAGGCATATCACTAGGATATGCCATCTCTTGTTGAACAGTGGGGATCCAACTGCTGGGACCCCATGACTCTCAGAATGAAGGGGTCGCATTGCTTGTTAAGCATTGTGGCTCCTTGAAACGTTTTTAGTGCACAGTGGCGCTCCCACCCACCTACTACTGTGCAGGGAACTGCAACAAAGCCCCATTCACTTGAATGGAGTTGTGGTGCAGTTCCCTGCACAACCGGTAACCACACTGTGCAGGAAAAAACAAAGAGGATTTTGCCTATTCGTTCTCTGGATTAGAGGTGGGACCCCCACTGATCATTATGTTATGGCATATTCCAGTGATATGTCATAACATAATAAGAAGGGAATACCACTTAAAGGGCTACTACATCTAAAGCAAATGTAAATTTTTCTAGAGGTTCTTAATACTGAAAATATGTAAGAGTAGTGATCATAGGGGCAGACATGTTTCTAGACTTCATGTTAGCAGTCCCATTGAGTATAATTCACCTCTCCCCAGCCTACATTGGCTTCTTGCAGTTAACAGTTGATTACATTCAACTGCATATTAAAGGCAGATAGACATAAGGTAGAGTGTCCCTTTAAACTCTTCCTCTCAGCTCAATCTTGGCATATTAATTCTCGAACCATTGCAAAAATACATTTGTGAAAACAGTAGTTATTTAACTTTGTAAATACCATTGAACAAGTCCGAGATTAAAATCAATACTTTGCTCAGTCAAACTTCGATGTTTGCTTCCTTTCGTTTTATAGGAGACTTTATAGTTTCTCAATCCATGAAAAATACACTGATTCACTAATAGATAGCCAAGTTTACTTTTTGTCTGGAAGCTCTCTTTCGTAGATTTAGGATTTCCAAATCTGAAAATTACGGGTGGCAGCATTTTCACTACTTATAGGTGTTGTCAGCCTGCTTTCTAAAGGCCTTGAATGGCACATAAATTGGCATTGTTGTAGGGAATTTCTTTGCAGCATTTACTAATAGGTTATTGTATTAGTCTATATTGGAAAATAGTGTATAATCCGTGAACTGTTCTTAATTCCAGATAACCGCACATACCATTTCTTGGCCGAGGATGATCAGGAGTGTATTGCGTAAGTGAAAGTGTAAAAATAAAGTTAAAAAAAGTACCGTATTTTTCGGACTAGCAGATGCACTTCTTGTCCTATAAACTGAGCTGTAATCTTCTCGTGTGTCTAATAGTCCGAATGCAGGCAGCTGCCAGTGTATGAAGAAGCAGGAGACTGAGCTCGGGGATTTATAGGTTCATGCAGTTTAGTGTTATGGCAGCAGCATGTCCTGTGCTGTATGCAAAGAAGCTCTGTGTTTTATGCTCACTGAATAGTCATATCTTACACACAAAATTCTGTAAAATATGACTGTTCATTGAGCAAATAACAGACATTTTTACACGCTGCACAATAAATCTACCTCATCTGCAAGGACCTTCTAGCCTTGCCCCTTTCTCCTATGAGCAGCATCAACTCTCAAGGAGTGACCTGAGCAGATTCATCCCCATTAACCCCTGCTTCTCCACACCTCTTATGTCTGGTGAATTCAGGAGAGAGTAAGGACACTATAGCTGCCAATATATTGTATCACTGTGGCTGGCATTGTATTGGGGCACTGTGGCTGGCATTGTGGTGCGGTACTGTATCTGTACCATATCACCTGCATATTATCCATAAGAAATGTACAGTGGAATGCTTCAAAGTACGTTCATTGTGCCTAATGGTCCAGTGTGTCCTATAGTCTGCAAAATACGATAATTTAAGGGGCTTATCTCCATTAATCAGATATGTCATGAAAGTAGGATTGGTGGGGTCCAGCAGCTTTGACAGCCTCCAATCTCATGAATGAGTTCTCATGCTGGACTCTGGGAGAACTGTATCTATAACATATATTCTGTTTTAGATGGATCTCTGTATTGACAAACAGCAAGCAGGAAGCTCTGAACATGGCATTCCATGAAGTTCGTCCCAGTGAGGAGAACAGCATAGAAGATCTCACCAATGCAATTATTGAAGACATCAGACGAATGCCTGGGAATAGTGTGTGCTGTGACTGTGGGGCACCAGGTGAGACATCAATATACTCCTCAAGTACTAGTCTGTTAACTATATCTGAGGAAATATTTTTCCCTGTAAAGACCATAGATCTGTAACAATATATGTTTAGCTTTAATAGAGGAATGCCTTATTATTGTCATTCTATAAAACAGCCCATGACTTCCCCTGTTAGATTACCTAGGCTTCCTTGAGAGCACTTAACATATGCCGCAGATAACATGACTAAGCCTAACAGAGGTAAAGCAGGCAACCTGGTGGCATCTTAAAGAGGACCTGACACTAAGTCAAATAAGTTGAACTAGTTAACTGACCTGAATAGCACTGTCTCCCTGATTCCAGCGCAGTTTTTCTTATTTCCTGGACCCCCCCCCTCCCATACTAGCGATATGGCCTTTTGTTATTTTGGTTCCCTATATGCTAATAACCGGGTGGACCTATCTTCTCTGCCTCTGATGCTGACCAAACAGCGCTAGGCAGCCTGGAGGTAGTTAACGCCCTGTTGGCTAACTACAGCAAATTAGCATGGAGGCAGCCAACACAACAGTGGGCCATTTCTCTGGAACGGCGGGGTCCAAGAAAAAAAAAAAAACAACAAAACTGGATTCAGGGAAACCGCGCTAGTGAGGTCAGTAAACCAGTTCAACTTGCATGATCTAGTGACAGGTCCTCTTTAAGTCAGCCGAAAGCAATAATGTCCATTTCTAAAAATATAATGGGAAAAACATTAACTTACTGGACCGCGACTTAGTCTTTTCCTGTCATTATCAGTTTTTAGGAGAAAATAATGTAATTCTGGACTAGCCTATGCATTCTACTATGAAGGTGTATTATTTCAGTAATGTAATGTAAGAATATACTGTATCAAGATGTATGTTTCAAAACTAAAAGCTCGATTAGGCGTGCATAAAACTGCCACACATTACCCATCAATAATATCAGCTCACAGACATGAAACTGTGATTTCTACATCTGAACTGGGGCCCAGTTTTCTTAAGTCACAACTATTAATGCATTGTATGGAACTTTCTTTGACTGTTTTAAAAGTTTTTATCCAATTAGTCAGTTCCCTGTTCACTTACAAATTTCTGTGCTGTCACATTTGACATTAAAAGACCTGCATAACAGCGGCAAAGCAATCAATGCTTCTCATTTACAAGCTCCAGCTGGAGACTGTCAGTGATCAATGTGCTGTGAGACGTAGCACGTCACTGCTTGTATTTTAATAAGAAATTACCAAAATCTACATGGCTATGATGTGATAATGTGACAAGTCGCTGTATTAATTTTAAGTGTATTCTTAATATAGAGAGAGCACCTGCAGCTGCTGTGTGGCCAATGAGGAGTGGGTTTCAGCTCATGTTGTCCTTGGCACCTTTTCTCAGTCTGTTCTATGCCCTACAGACACCACAACATTTGCAAAATAGCGTGGCAAAATTGACCCAAGAGGTAACCCTACAAGGAAAGTGGAAAGGGTAACAAACATCAGGCTTGCCTTTCCTAAAACATCCACCACCAGGAGGAGTGGTTTTGGTTTTTAGTACAAGGCCCCTTTAATGCCCCTGACTAACATTTCGTAACTATAAAGTCAGTAATGGTTTTTACAGAAGTAGTTGTTGTTTTGTTTCTCTTCATGTTTTATCCATATGTCATCAAAATCTTTATTAATGTGTGTATATTTATTTATCAGATCCAACATGGTTGTCTATAAATCTGGGTATCCTCACTTGTATTGAATGTTCAGGGGTTCATAGAGAACTTGGCGTCCATCACTCCCGTATTCAGTCCCTCTCCCTTGACAAACCTGGAACCTCAGAGCTCTTGGTAAGATAAAACAAATCCCTGATTCATTGTAGATCTCCATTCAGAAAATTCTATTCAGGCAATTCAAACATTTTGTTTTTGTTCCATATATTTTCATAAATGTTCCATATTGTTTAGTGCACAATATTCTATTATTTGTGAATATTATAAAATGTAAATGTGACTCTTAATATAAGTCCCTTAGACTGTTTTCTAAAAGGTCTTAAAGTGTCCAAAATGAAATTTGTGAAATTAGCACACTTTGTAAAATACTGGGAAAAATAATGGAAAATCAACTGAAAAAAATCAATATTTTGCACTATGAGGCAATTTATATGGTAAACTGACATTGAAAGAGCTGAAAATGTCATTGCTACTAGTACAGTATTTGATATTTGCAAACAGTAAAGCATTATACAAAATATTTATCAAACTTTTTCAGTCATCATGTTATTGCTAAATTGTGAAAGCTGAAAATATTAGAGGGACATTATTGTGCCCTGCTGTGTACATAAGCCGGATGGTGACATTCCCACCACTTGCTGAAATACTAGAGGTTTTCGGATGTAGACTGCAAGGTGTCAGGCTTCTTATTATTACTTTTATGATGGACAGGCTCCAATAGCTTCTATGTCATCCACATGTTTTTTTCCCAGCTTGCCAAAAATGTAGGCAACTCTGGATTCAATGACATTGTAGAGACCAATCTATCATCTCCGACAATCAAACCCACTATAGACAGTGCCATGTGAGTATCAGGATTTTATTATTGTACAGTATCTACATTCTATGTTCTGCACTGAGTAGCTGCAATTGGTGTCTCTTTTAAAGACCAAAGACCCAGATTGAGAGAAAACACATACAGTATGTGCTGAAAGAAGATATCAATTTAGTCTTGTAATCGATAATTAATTCAGGAACTCTTTTTGGTGCATTTAATAGGACCCATAGAAAAGACTTCATTACCTCCAAGTATGTGCACTGGTTATATACAAAAAGAAGTAACTCACACCCATTGACACGGCTGCATGATCTTCAAGACGCTGTCCGGTTTAAGGATATTTATGCACTGATCCAGGCCTATGCAGAAAAGCTTGATTTAACAGAGCCTATACCCCAACCAGCACAGGTAACTGTTATTTACAGAATGTTGCAAAAAACAGGACACTGAATGGCTGTTCCTCAAAAATATGTATCTGCAGTATTGTCAGTAAAGAAGCATTAACTTGTTTGATATAGATTGAGCATGCACATTATACAAATAAAAGTTTATAAATCTGTCATACCCTTAAAAACATCCATGGGTAGTTAGGGTACTTGGTTCACATTAACAGATACTTATAGGTATTAGACGTGCCATAATCATAATAAGGACTTTGATTACCTGCTTTTCAAGTTAGGTTATGCCATGGTTCATCATCGTTTCTTATTATTATTTTAATTTAGGAGGCTGGGGAGACCATTCTGCATTTGGCGGTGTTATTGTCAGACCGAACTTCGTTACATGTTGTAGATTTTTTGGTACACAACAGGTAAGCAATTGTATACATTTTAATTGAAAATACTTACAGTAATTCTAATATGAATCGATTTGTTTTACATGCGATCTGTGTTATTATCAATATATTTTAAAAAAAAAAAAACTTTTTTACAGTGGAAATCTAATAAAGCAAACTGTCCGTGGCAACACTCCTCTTCACTACTGCAGCTTATACAACAAAACTGAGAGCATGAAACTCTTCCTGAGAGCTAAAGTTAACATAAAGATAAGTAAGTGCCAAGTTTGCTATTTCTGGTAGAACTGCACCTTAAAGTTAAGCCTAATAGAACACCTGGTACCCACCCTTCACCCAAAAGTCCCACCGTATAAACTTTTAAATAAAAAGCTCTAGCAGAAGGAATATTTATTTATGCACGAGATGGGGCACAAAATGACACCCCACTGCAAGCAACTTTCATGTCATGATTCAGATTAATCTGGCCAGGAGAACCTTGGCTCTTTACATTCCTGGATAACTTTGGGCATTTTATTTTCTAGCGGTGTATTTTACCTCAAGGAGGATTGAATTGCTAAACTTAAATTGGATAACGATTTGCATATCGAATACATTAGTTCCACACAGGTTTCTAAGAATGAAATGGTCAACATGTGATTTTCTATTCTTTGATAACTAAGATGCCAGCCAGTGCAATCCCTTTCTACTGTGTTGCTTTGATATTTCAGGACAGTTTTTATTTTTATTTTTTTATAACATTTCCCTTTTGCAGAAAATGAAGCTGGGGAAACTGCACTGGATATTGCTAGACGCCTCAAGCATTCTCTTTGTGAAGATTTGGTAGGTTAATTATAATGGTCACACATACACAACTGGTATTGACCTAGCTTCCGATGAGTGTATGTATCAGTGAGCGCACACATTGGTATCATCTAGCACTGCAGACAAGAAAGGCATTGAGATTTTTCTTTTTTGAATAGGTAGAGGTTTTTCATGGTGTTCTAGAAATATTGTGTATTTCATTTTAAAATACTTAAAGCTAGGTACACATGTAGAAAGAAATAGGTTTATGCCATCCCTTGCTTATCACAGCTGGTCCAACCACTGACACCCGAAGCGATTATGAGAATTAAGGAGCATTTTCTCTTCACAACGCTACTCTCGTCTAGGCGATGTGCAGAGCACTTTACCTCAAGACCTATAGGGAGCTTTAGTCTAACAATCTAGTGATATGCCATCCCTTGCTGATAATGGAATACCCTTTTATATCTTGACTTAAAATCTACTAAGTCTCAAATATTTTCTTAGTGCAACCCTTTAATGCATTTGAATTTACACTGGGGCCAAAGCACTTTTTTTTTTTTTTATCTTATCGATCAACCTTTTTCATTGTTCTTGTTTTAACTTTATTTCTTTTCATCAGCTTCTTCAAGCGCAGAACAATCAGTTTAACATGCGTGTCCATGTGGAGTATGAGTGGCGCTTGTATCAGGATGACATGTATGAAAGCGATGATGATCTTGATGAAAAGGTAAGAAGACGCATACAGTAGATTGTCTATTGAAAATAGATCAGAATTTCACTGCACAACCTTTTAAGCAGCAAGTAGAAAGCAATAATAATATAGACCACATATAATATTACCAACAAGTTATTGCTGTTTTGAGGAAGTGTTGAGTGGAAATCGATACAAAGAAATGGCAATAACCAACTCAACTCTGCATTGTATCTTTATTTGCCAAATGTACAGCATTATACTACAAAAAATACAGTATATACATTTCTAAACTTTATTTATTTTTCTCTTTTTAGCTGGGCCCTGTTAAGAAGGATAGGACGTTACGACCATATAGTTGCTTCCAGTCCCCCAGTGCTCAGTTCTCAGACAGGGGACCTCCCACATCATTTTTAAGGCGTGCATCTCAGGTTTCTCAAGACTCACGCTATGATGTAGGCGGGGGACAATCCTGCACTGAAAATGCTATTACACCAACCGCTCCCTTCACACCCCCTCTGCCACCGCGCAATCCTATCAGAGGTATGCAAACCCAGTACGATGTAGGCGAGGGACAATCCTGCACTGAAAACGCTATGACACCAACCGCTCCCTTCACATCCCCTCTGCCATCACGCAATCCTATTAGAGGTATGCAAACCCAGAACAGTGATACTTGGGTTAATGACTTATTGCAGGTCTGTGTATGTAAAGATGAAGCAAATGAATGATTGAGCAGGCCTTATAGTAGTGTACAAGGAACAATAGATATAGGGGAAAAGACAATCTAAACAAAACTTTTGTGTTTGACATATTACTTTAAAGCAAGGGTTCCCTTTTATATAATATCCTTATCACTCTCTATGAGAAAATGTAGCTAATTTTATAGTAATTTAGTAAATATTAACATATGGGAGGATACTTTGGTTTTTAAGATTAACATGGTGTCTCAAACAAAATAATTGTTACAATGTTGAATTCACAAAACTATATGAACGTTAGGTTTAGTGTGCCTCTTAGTATTAAGTTACACAATTATGATTAACAATAAATGACAAAAAAAAAAAGAAGGTTACTTTCCAAATTATTCAATTGATTTCTGTTTAAAGAAACATGCCGGGCAAAACTGATGCACCGTGTACTGCCTAGTACAGGGGCCGAGCATGACACAGGGATTCAAAGAGTACCAGAGCCAGAATCCCTGTATTGTGCCCCGTCCCTCAGGCCCTGCGCTAGGCGTAACAAATCAGTTACAGATATATTGGTGCAACCAGCATATGGAAATCTTTGCAAAGAGTTTGTACAGTATGTTGTATAGAGACCGTCTAGGCGTCTACTAGTCCTGGTTGGTCTCAATACATTTGCTACTAGGTGGTGAGAATCTGTGCAGGACTCTCCTGCACAGTGGGAAGCAAACACCAGGCTGTTCTGTTTTGGCTACCAAAACATGGCACCATAATGGTGGGGTCCAGTATGATCTTTACTATTAGGCCCCCTGCTTTCTTTGTTGGCCACTTCCTCAAAGCACTTATATTTGTAATCAAATATGCATGACTTTATTAGATTTTATGATGATTAATGGCAGGGAAGAAATCTATTTAGGGACATCTTCAAATGCTATCGTATATGTATACAATTCATATTGTTTTTTTCTCAGCACCCAATGTACCACCACCTCCTCCCCCTGCTAGTCCCTCACCTGTCCCCAAAAAACTGCCTGCCACCCCTCCATTGACTACAAAGCACAAGCGGGCACTTTCGGAGCCATCACCCATCATTCCACACAGCCCCTCCAGCCAAAGCAATCTACACTTTGGTAAGGGGAACTCCATTTAGGCTGTTGCTGAATATATGGATTATGCCGGAACAATATGATTTCTTTGTTATTTTGTATAGCAGATTGTGAGTTATTTTATACTATTTTTTAAAGACATGTTCTTCAATCTTATTGTAACCTGCTATCAGGATACAAAATGCTAAGTAAATTATTGCATTGTGATATTAAATACAAACGCCTTTATATGCATAATCTAATATATAAAATGGGGTTACAGAGGTTTTAAATGAATACCAACCACAGGTTATTCAAGTTAGTTGTAAACACATTCAAACATATAAGGTTAATCTTGAACGTATTGACTTAATTTTCATGTAAATTGTATTAATCCAGAAACAAAATATGTCCTCTGCCTGTGCATAGTGTTCTCTCCCTAAAATAGTAAAGTTAAATGCTGTCTTCATATTACAGATTATGGTTCGTGCAGCACGTCTCCATCCAAATTTCTCCAGTCAGAAGTTATATCTAGGAGACCAAGGTGAATATATCAAATATGTAGTATAGGTCTGTATATTAAGTCCTTTGAGTTTAAAAAATACTTAAAGGGAATATTTACCACCAATTGATCTTCTGACTTGTCCCAGAAATGTGTCAGAAGATAAGGTCAATGTAGTCCATGAGGTGGACTGGTGGACAAATACTGGACCGATTGCTGCAGAGCGGGGTTTGTGGGACCACAGGCATGAGTCCTGTGGAAGTTCTGACTACTGTGGCTTCTTTAGATTCAGCCCTGGCTTTGTGGAGTAAATGGCCCAACATTTAAGCAGTAGAAAGTACCTATGTAAATAATCCCATACTTTTAGCACAACTTCCAAAATATATGTTGTATGTTTATATAGTTATATTGTTTGTCTTTGTGTTCTATAGCATTGGATCTCCAAAACTCAGTAGTTTACATGAAGTGCCAGAAATCCCAACAAAAGGTTTGTTTTTCTATTAATATACGTGGTACACAGTCACTTCAGAATTACATATCATGTGTGCGTTCCTCAGTTGAGTAAAGATGGTCGTATATATGAGTGTTTGGCAGCCAGCTCTCTCGTCCAACTCTCCCTAAAACATGCACGATTTGCCAAACATGCGTGTTCATTTCAATAAGAAAAACCTCACATGTTTGATCATACTTTTCTTGCCATTAGGGGACAGTCGGGTTGCTTTAATATGCATTACATGGTTGACCGATTTTGGACCAAATGGCTAGCTGCAGTTTTAACTGGGTTTTTTTTTTGTAGTAGCCTTCTCTTTCACTCAGATAACAACTCTATGTCACAGCACATATGATCTTGGTGTAGGTACAGTTATAACTATGATATTCAAGCAAATCATTCCATACCATGGATATCTTAATGCCTCCTTCTCACTCAACTGTGTAATTCCAAGTGCAAAAGGGATCTCACAATATAAGAGTATTTCAGTTGATTAGTTCAATGTATGTTCAATGGCTTTTTACTATTTATTAGTTGATTACAGAACAGAAGGATATCCAAAACCAGGGAACCAAAGATCAACTCAGAGTAATACATCTCCAGGGTCATCTGTGCAAGAAGTCTATCATGTCCCAACCCCCAGCCAGGAGCCCCCTCTACCCATGCCACGAAGGATGAGCCTGGTGAGAGATCTTTGTTATCCTTCGTTATGTGACGTCATTTTTCCCACTGGCAAGACTCCGACTATAGTAAAAAGTTTGGAGTGGCCAGGGATCTTGGAAACAAGTAACCAAGTTAGTTTCCAACACTGCAAAACTGTGTAATGCACACGTCCACCTATAAGCATTTCGACTTACTGTTGTTCATTGTCAGATATGTTAGCCTATGTATTACCTTGGAATTTAAACGGATTTTAAAAGCTTGTCAATATGTATTTACATGGATCTAGTCTTACCCTCCTGCTCACATACTAATCCTTGAAGTACCTAATGTTTTGTGTATTTTTCTGTCTGTCTTAAGAGCAAGTCAAAGCTCCGTCGGGTGAAGGCTTTATTTGACTGCACTGCAGATAGAGAAGATGAGCTCACATTTAGTATAGGAGAAATTATTGTAGTCACAGAAGAGGAGGATCAGAACTGGTGGGTAAGTACCTAAATCATTTACTGCACTTAATAATTAGTTGTAGGGAACGATCATCTTTAAAAAGATCAGTGGCATGACTCAGATGTCATAGAGGAAGATCTTTGCCCAGTGACCCCCCCCCCCCCCACTCATCACCAGAATCTACCATTGAGTGCAGTGAAACTGCATGCACATTTCAAGAAGATGATGGTTCACGACCTTCAGGCCACTAACCACATAAAATTAATTTCCCAGATACCTATCAATTATCAGTTAGGGCTAATAGAGTGAATTTTAACAAATGGGTTAGCAAGAAGCATAGACTTAAAGGCTACCTAATACACAATCGAAATAACTATGCATTACTGCTGAATCTACTTAAAATAGTGAGGTACTTAGCACACATTTTGATCAAATTATGTGAGCCCACCTGCTACGACAAGGCGAACCTCCTTTGAGGTGGGTCCCTAATTTAAAAATACACCTCTGTTCTGGGTCTAAGCATGCAGAATATACTGTGGTTAGATGGGAAACAGCTTTACTCTAATTAAAAGCAGCCTTGGGCAAATGGAAGGAGTGCTAAACCAAAAAGGAGGCAGTCACCACCTCTATGCGCAACATGCAAAAACACAGGCAGGTGGGTTCCCACAATTTGGTCAAAATGTACACTAAAAACCTCACTATTGTAAGTAGATTCAGCAGTAATGCATATTTATTTATATTTAGTGTATTAGGTAATCTTGGCGGTCTCAGAGTGCTGTCTCCATGGTTTTTTTTGTGTTTACATGTGGTATTTATGGTCACAGCGTACATGCACCTGTAAATTTTTCATTTTGTACAGACCAATACCTTTTTTTAATTTTTTCTCCTTTATAGACTTAAAGGGGTTGTCCACAAGATAGGTCATCAGTATATGATCAGTGGGTACCAACACCTGGACCCCACACAAATCAGCTGCTCCGGCTGCCTCCAGGCACTGGATGTCTGTGCCGGAAGTACCGCAGCTCTGCTCCTATTCAAGTGAATAGGAGCAGAGCTGCAGTTATGCAGAATCGACACTGTGCAGTAGTCGGAGCCATCTGCTTCCAGCTCGAACTACTGCATACCCTTCATAACATAGCACCTGATCGGTTTGGGGTTCCGGGTGTCCGACCCGCACCGATCATATACTGATGACCTATCCTGTGGATAGGTCATCAGTTGTCCATGCCCAGACAACCCCTATAATAATGTACTTGCAAATAAGATATTATGTTGTATCGTGTCATGACTCATTTTTTTCTCCTCATTTTTTCTTAGAATGGCTACATTGATGGACAACTACATAGAAGAGGTGTTTTCCCAGCATCCTTTGTGCATATGTTGTCTGACTAAAAAGCACAATCCCATGGGCATAAAATGTACTGAGGAACAGAAAAATTAAGGATTTCAATTGTGTATATATAATATTGAGACAGACCTTTATGTCTCTCTATGGAACCGTGACTGGCTTGGCAATAGCTAAGATAATGGTGAATGCATGAGACATGAAGAAAATTCAACTGCATAGGTCATTCTGGTAGTTAACCTTCCAATAAAGAGGAACTACACCATAATCGCCAAATATGTGACTCTCTAAACTGTGTTATATAAGCGAGAGAGAAAGGGGTTATTAGACATGCATAATATGCTTGTGCTGTGCCTTGTAATGCAAATAGTTTTGTGTCATTTTTACAAACATATTCTTATTGTGTCTGCTTAGCCGCTAATTTACTGTCTATATATTATACAACATGGGACAGTTGTCTCCAATAGAAGAGCTCATACTTCACTGTCATCAAATAGATAGAAGCAGTTACAACATTCTTATGAATATAAGGCCAAATCTTATTTCCATTTTATTAATCCTGAATTGTTCGCACCATTGCCTCTCAGCTGTGTCTATACAAGATCTCAAAATTGTATGTGTGCATTAAATACAATGGTGGCAGGAACCACCATTTTCATCATGTAATTACTTAAAATATATGATACATCGACGATTCCATGTTTATTTATTTTTGGTTTATTTCAGCCTTCCAAATGTTACCCAATCACTTAAGTGATTTATTAACTTGAATGAGAAGTTGACATAGCTCCACCCTTTTGTTGACATCATAAGGTTGTGATGTGATGTCACTCATCATTGACTGCTGTGTTACTACAATTAAGACATCTCCTTTTGGTTGGCATACATCCACAATGTGTGTCCAATCAGGAAATAGGATTTCACCCAATAGCAAAGGAGCATGGGAGAGCTTTAAATAAACATTAATAAGGGCTTTTATAGCATAATCTTTTTATTTTCTTACAAAAGGCCTTTAGAGTTTATGATACACGTTTGGTGTGTTTTTTGAGTGCCCGAGACATGCACCACCCCCTTAGGCCCTGCATTAGACATAACACAGTGTATATGTTTAAGCCTCAGGTCAAAAGGAGCAGATATTTAAGCCCTCCACAAACCCAACTTACTTAGTCATATAGTTTGGTTGAAGAAAGACACATATCCATCAAGTTCAACCTGTTCCAGATCAATTCATTGCTAAATTTTTTATGACCCCCCCCCCCCCCAATGCCATTTGCCATTAGACAAGCATCTAACCCTTTTTTGAATGCTATCATGGTATCTGTCATTGCAACCTCTTGCATTGTGTAGTTTAAATACCATAACCATACTATAATCTTTTCCCATATTCATGTCTAAAACGCCCTTTTTCCCACACGTGAAGAATGGTCCTTCGTTAAGTTATTGGAACAAAATCATGTACCAGTTCTTTGTATTGACCGAACACATATGTGAATAAGATCACCTGAACAAGCACAATTTTTCTAGCCTCTCTTTATAAGAGAGACCTCCCGTCTCATTTAATAATCTAGACGCCTGCCTCTGAACCCCTTTTGAGCTCTCCTATATCCTTTTTACAATGTGGATCCTAAAACTTAATGCCGTACTCGAGATGTAATCATACAAGGGATTTATAGAGGGGTAATATTACCCCGGAATTGTAGGGTTTTTATCTCTGTTTTTATGAACCCTAAAATCTTTTGCAGGGTTCATAAGATGCTTTTGCAGCTGCTACATGACATTGAGTACTGCTACTTAGCTTATTTGTTACCAGAATACCCAGGTCCTTCTTTTATTCTGTTACCTTCGTTTTTTCCATTTCATTTATATGAATTAATACTATTATTGTGTCCTAGGTGCATTACTTCACATTTATCAACATTAAATTTCATCTGCAACGTTCTTGCATAGGCTGACCGTTTATTAAGGTCTTTCTATAATATTTTACAATTGAGTTTTAAGTATCCTACAAAGTTTTGTATCATTCACAAAAACTGACACCTGAGACACAAGGTTACTAATAGCTAATAATAAATAATTGGACCTAACACAGATCCACTTGGTACCCCACTTCTAGCATTAGCCAATTTTAAGTATGTACCATTTATAATGACCGCTTGATTTCTGTGCCTTAACCAATTATTTTTCCATGTACATACATAGTCCCTGCCTCTGTAGCTTTAGTACAAGGCAGCTGTGAGGTGCAGTATCAAATGCTTTTAGAAAAGCCAAATATATGAATACTAAATGAATACTTGTCACAATTCTAGAAAATGTTAGTAGTTTTATTGCTTTTTTAATAAATTGCAATTTTATTTCAAATAGTGTCCACATTTCATAAGTATCATTTGCATTACAAAATCTAAATACCTGTCGATGGTGGATCAACTTAAGAAATAAGTCGAAAGCTTTAGGCCTTGTTCACACAGTTCAGGTTTGGTGTATGTTTGCATGTGTTTTTTTCCAGGCAAAACCAGGATTGGATCCAAAAAAAGAGGAGAAATAGAAGTCTTCTTTTTTGGTTTCGGTTAGAAAAAGAGCTTCATCATTCTGACAAAACTGCAGTATATTGTTTGACTCTGATTTGAATTACAAATTTAAAAAAATAATATTATACCCCCATACCCATATATTTTCTGAAAGCAGACTCTTGGCACATTGTGAAAATGCCACCCAGCACCTTTCAATTATGGGTGCCTTCATGCAGTTAATTTTATAAAAAATTCAAATAAATTCATGTTTGTGGTAAAAATTTGATCTAAGCAGAGCCTGAGATGCAAAACACCTCCCAAGATGATAAAAATCAGGATGTGCAGAGTTCATACAGATCACTTAGGGTCCTATTACATGGCCTAACATGGTCCGTGTAAACGAGCGCCGATCAACGAGACAGCTCGTTGACTGATGCATGTTTCCTCCTTTCACAAGGAGCAATGCACGGGGATGAGCGATCGTTCCTATGATCACTCGTCCCTATACATTTCCATCATGTGTTTAGACAGGGAGATGTGCTCCATGAACGATAATATTTTCTGCTGCATAAACGATACGATCAGCCGATGAAAGAGTGTTTGCTTGTTCATCGAAAAATGTACACCGGAAAATGATCGGGAAGGAGCGTTCATATGAACGCTCGTTTGTCCAATAATTAACCAATGTGAAAGGGCCTTTATGCCTATGTCTACGTGCACATACCTTCACATAATCCCTAAACCTGAAAAAGATCAAAAATATATATGATCTAGATACCAGTAAACATTTTGAGTCACGGAGTCGACAAATGTCCTGATTAGGCGCACAGGGTGATTAGATCTGCAACTGCTCATCTTCCCACCCCTGTCGTAAAGAATTTTTTTTTTTACTTCTAACCAATGTCATATTATAATGTATTCTTTTTGGAATATTCAGCTAAATGCTGACAAGTTTTATTTACGAGAAAATTAGTCTATGGGCTTAGGCTATCTCTGAATGAGTCTAAAGACTGGAGCTTCGAAGAGGTCTGCGCATTGATCAGCAATGAATGTGAGGTCACATGACAGGGCCAGCCAACTATTCACTTATACAGGAAGCTGCTAAATGATGTATTCGAAAGGGGGCTGGACAGAGGTGAAACTCCTAATGAATATTAATGAGCAGCCATGATGACTAAGATACACAGTAATTTAGGACAATTACTATAAAATATATAAAGAAGATAATCCTCACATTGTGCAGAATAGATTATATAATTCTAACATGATAGGCCTAAAAACAAGAGAGAAGGAGTCTTTTTGGCGACAGACATAAAGAGCCGCCACTCTTTCCAGCAGCTTTCCTAGTGGGGGACCCTACTCCATCATATCCACAGGAGATGCCATAAATGTCTGATAGGTGCAGGTCCCCCCTCTGGTCACTGCACCTATATTGAAAACGAGTGAAAGCTTGCTTAGCGGTTTCCGTAACTCCCATAGAAGTGAATGGAAGGAGCTGTGTACGTGCGCGGCCATCTTTCCATTTTTTTTTCTAGATGGATGCAACGGCTTTCAGCCGCCTCACCAGGAAGGACTGTTTTAGGGCCATGTCTCCACATCTCATATCCTGTGGTTATCCGATAAATGTCTTAGACAGGAATAGCCCTTTCATGAAATAATCACTTGTTCACACTGTGTAGATTTTATGCAAATTTTGCATGTATTTTTTAAGCCGAAACCAGGAACGGAACCTAAAGAACATAAATTTATAAACGAAGGCCTTATAGGTCTGCTCGCCTGAATCAAATTCTGGCTTTGGTTTAAAAAATGCATGCAAAATCTGCAAAAGGTACATAACAGCTCCGTGTGTCAGCCCCGTATGATGCTGATTTTCTCGCAGCCGCCACCATTATGACACTCTGAATGTAAACAGAAAAGCACCACGTGCTTTTCTGTTTACAAACATACAAACATAGTTTTTACTGCTGTTGCGCGAATCACGCGCGTCACACGAAAGTGCTTCCGTGTGCTGCGCGTGATTTTCACGCACCCATTGACTTCAATGGGTGCGTGATGTGCGAAAAACGCACAAATATAGGACATGTCGTTAGTTTTACGGAGTGGACACAAGCTGCGTGAAACTCACGGACTGTCTGAACGTCCCCATTGACTAACATAGGTCAGTGCGAGGCGCGTGAAAATCACGCGCATTGCACGGACGTATATCACGTTCGTCTGAATAAGCCTTAAGTGTTTACATATAATGGATGGTATACCCATTGTGTAAACTGTAATGTAACCATCTAATTGTTATTCTTAACAGAACCCTAATTATATAGTAAGGTGTTATCTTGGGTCTCCAAACCTGTAGTAATAAGGGAGAGGGTACAATTCATAAGTTAACTATTAAAGGGGTTATGTGGGAACCAAAAATTATTATCAGTGTACTCACAGTAGGATGTGAGTACACTCGCTAATATACATTCCGGTCCCCCGTTGCGCTGATTCTGAGATTTTCATAGATCTTTATACAGATGTAGCCGTCTTTATCTTGACTTTTAACGCATTAAATACACAGTGGCAAGATCCTTTATTTTGACTTTTTCTATGACTTTTCAATTGTTCTGTGATATCACACTGCAGCCAGTTATCAGAGTCAAGATAAAGATAGATACAGCCGTAGCGCTGCCGAGGGAGCGGAAGTCTAGTTGCACAGCCTTATTTGCAAGGCTCTTCGTCATGTGACCGGCCCCGCTGTATGTACAAGCAGTAGCAGTAAGGGCATGTTCACACGTGGCGGAATTGCTGTGGAATTCCGCTGCGGACAGTCCGCAGTGGAATTCTCCAGCGGCCGTTTTTTACATTTGTTTCAATACATTTTTAGGCAAGTTAGTTCAGACATTGCGGAAAACTCCGCTGCGGACCATAGGCTGCGGTGCGGAATTTTCCCTCCGCAGCATGCACTGTCTTTTGCGGAGAAGAAGTGGAATTTCACTGCGGATTGAAGCCTTTGCAATGCAAAAACTGAAATCTGTGGCAAGTCCGCTGTCTTTTCTGCAACGTCTGCATTACCTGTCAAATATGCAAATGTTGGTGCAGATTCGTTGCGTAATTGCCCCAAATCTGCACCAACATTTGCAGCGGAAAAACTGCCACCTGTGAACATGGCCTAATACAGAAAGTACATGGAGTACAGCGGCGAAAAGTCGTATCGTCATGAAAGAAGGCTGTGCAACTAGACAGCCTCCCGCAGCAGCGCTATAAAAAATCACAGAATCCGCGCGATGGGGACACGGAATATATATTAGCGAGTGTACTCACATACTGCAATGAGTACACTGATATTCATTTTTGGTCCCCACATAACACCTTTAACAACAATTTTATGAAAGTTTACAAAACATCTAATTAAACGCAATGTATAGTATTACCAGTGCACTGGCATTCGTATATTATTGTAATCTTTAACAATTGTACTAAATTACTATGTAATAGTCTATTTTATGAATTCATTGTTTGGGACCACTACATCTAGGAAAGGGTTTTACTGCTCATAATTTGATAGGATTGTGTTACATCTTTGGACTGCTACTACTATTTATATGGGTTGGTTTGAGCACAGATCAGCGGTTTTTACATAATCCACACTAGGTTTGGCAATAATGAGGGTTAGGGGGTCTCGTACAATGTAGCTGAATGAATAAAAGCATAAATGGCTGTTTTCATGATGGCCTACATAGTTTTATGGTGTACTGCATGTAAGTAGAAGAGCACAAATACCGTTATTTTCCCACTATCCAGCCTACTTATGTTTACAGGTCGTGTATGTGTGTGTGTGTGTGTGTGTTGTCTCTATGAAGAGTTTGGTTAAGACAGTTGTATGGAAAAATAATGCCCTATTTCCTTCTATGTTCTATATACCTGCTGTACATACATCTGTACAAATAACTACATCAGGTTATATATGTGATATATACATATCTCTATTTATGCAAAAATGTTTATCTTGCCAAGAAAAATTAAATAAAATTAATGATTGTATCAATGGATGTGTGCGTTGTATTTGAGTTTTGCATAGTTTGGTACTTTAAGGCCTCAAGCACACTTCAGTGACATTCTTCAGTGTGCTCTCAATTTTCTTTAACGGATAGCACACTGACCAATTGATTTTTATGGGGCCATGCACACATCCTTTATTTTTGCGGCTCTGTGTGGCCGTTCCGCAAATTATAGAACAGGTCCTATTCCTGTCCGTTTTTGCAGATCAGTCTCGGCCATTCTATTCATTGCTCTGTTAGGCCGTATCCGCCCTGTGTGCCGGAATTCAGGGCGAGAAAGTGTGGTGCAGTTTTTCGCCCGGAATGTCCACTGCGAAAGAATGCTGCATTAACCAGCCTGCTGGCAGGCAGGCCGGCCTTCTAGAATGACGTCTCATCCCAGGAGTCCGCTGCAGCCTGTGATTGGCTGCAGCGGCGGTCACATAGGATGAAGCGCCATTCCAGGAGGCCGGTCCTCTGACGTCATCCAGGCCGGCATCTTAGGATGACGTTTCATCCATGTGACCGCGGCTATAGCCTGTGATTGGCTGCAGCGGCTGTCACACAGGATTAAACGACATCCCAGGAGGCCGGCTTGGAGGAAGAAACACAGACTCCTCTGTAAGTGTAGTGTTTTTTTTAAATTCAGAGTTGCGTTTTTTGCCGCGGAATCTCTGCGAACCCGCCGCAAAAAGACCCGCAACAACTGCTAATTGTTGTAGGTTTTACTTCCCCATTGAATTTTATTGGAAAACCTGCAGCAAATATGCAGCGATTCCACAAAGACAATTAACAGGTCCATTTGAGCGTTTTTTGCCGCTTGGTATTTACGCATTTGTTCAATCTCATCCACTTTGCTGCTACTGTATTCTGCCGCGTTTCTTCCGTCCGCATTTCCGGACGGAAAAAACGCAGCAATTCAGCTACGTGTGGGAAAGCCCTTAAAACGACGGACTGCACACGGAAGCCATCCGTGTGCAGTCCGTGTTTCTCTGATGCATGATTTGCGGCCGTATAAAGGGCCACGGATGTGTGCTTGAGGCCTAAGGTAAATTAAAGTACAAATTTCTGCACTTAATCGGTTCAATTCATCTGAATGGGGTTGTTTCTGCAGCATGTGCATGGTTTTCTGCAAGTACCATTCAGGACGGTTGCAGGAATTTCTGCAACAAATATGCTGAGTTTACAGTAGCAGCAAAGTGTATGAGATTTAGAAAATCTCATGCCCACGCTGCAGAAAAAAACCCACAGCGAAATCGTTCATAAATTGACCTGTGTGTGCAGATTTTATGGCTGGGTTCCCACGTAGCGTAAGCGTTGCGGAATCTCCGCAACAGATTTCTGTGCGGAAATTCCGCAGCATTTACAGTAGCAACAAAGTGGATGAGATTTAGAAAATCTGAGACCGAGGGGGTAAGTATGAATGGCTTTCTTCGTTCCGTTCAATGTGGTGCGATTTTTTTCAGACTGAATGTACCGCGGCTTCCAGGTGGGACACGCTGCGTGATTTTTACAAAGCGTATCCGACCCTTGGGAACCCAGCCTAAATCCGCGGCATGCTGTGTTTTCGTTGCTTTTCTGTTGCGGGTTTTCCCCACTGAATTCAATGGGGATGTAAAACCCCCAACAAATAGCCGTGTTGTGACTGCTGCCATTCTGCCTCAAAAACTCAGAAAAAAAAGCTTATACTTACCACCCGGGCATTGTCATAGCAACGCTATCTTCTGTTCTTCCAAGTTGGCCTCCTGGGATGACTTTCATCCCATGTGACTGCTGTATCCAATCACAGGCTGGAGCGGTCACATGAGCTGCAACGTCATCCCGGGAGGCCGGACTGCACTTAAATGGAAGTTTGAAAGGTTTTTTAGTGCTGCTGTCTGCAGCAGAAATTCTGCCAGAACAACTGCACCACAATGTAGTGTGGTTTTTCAGACGGAATGTGCCGCGGGTTCTAGGTCAATATACTGCGTAGTTTTATGCAGCGTATCCCACCCATTGGAACCCAGCCTGCGGTTCACAGAGTGCAGACTTGCCAGTATTTTTCAAGCCAAAATCAGGAGCGGAGCCTAAACAGGAGAAATATATAAAGGAAGACCTTACAGGTCTGCTCTCCTGGTTCCAATTCTGGTTTTGGCTTAGAAAATGCAGGCAAAATCGGCACTGTGTGAACAACGTCTAAGACTGGATTCACACCGCGTATTTAAGGTAGTTTTTTTTAAGCCAAAGACAGAAGTGGTTTCAAAAGGATTGAGAAATATAAAGGTGAAACTTATACTTCCTCTTCCTGGATTCACTTCTGGATTTGGCTCAAAAATCTGCATCAAAATCTATAGCAAATACGTAATTTGTGAATCCAGCCTATGGGTGCAGTCAGACATGACAAATTTTGGTGCAGAAATATCTGCGACTGAAAATCCGTTATATTCATCTGAACGGAACTTGCTGAAATTCATATACTTGCTGCAGAAACAACAGATGAATGGAACTTATTTTAATTTTGAAATAGTCCTGCAACAGTATCTGTCGCATTCAGTGTTTACGCTATGTGGGAACCCGCCCTTAACGTTTACGCTGCGGGTTTTTTGCCACATCGTGGGCATGAGATTTTCTAAATCTCACCCACTTTGCTGCAACTGTAAATGCTGCCGAATTTCAGCACAGAAATCTGTTGCGGAAAATGCTGCAGCGTTTATGCTATGTGGGAACCCGGCCTTAGTATTAAACATTGGTTATAGCACCTGGCTGGGTTCCCAAAGCGCAGATTTTGGATGCATTTTGTAAGCCAAAACCAGAATTGGATACAGGAGAGCAGATCTATAAGGCCTTCCTTTATATATTTCTTCTGTTTAGGTTCCGGTCCTGGTTTTGGCTTAAAAAAACGCATGCAAAATCTGCAGCAAATCTGCACTGTGGGAACCCAGCCTAAATCTGTCAGAAATCTGCACCAAATTGTGTTTTTCCTGCTCATATTGCTGCAGAAACGCTGTTTTTTTCCGCAGCGGTTTTACCTGCGGATTTAGTGTTATACTTTGCTATAACCAATGTTTATGTGCACCTGCGGATTTCCAATGGTTTATACTGCATTTCCGCTGCGTAAACGCTGTAAAAACCGCAACACAAATCTGCTTTGGAATTTCTGCTCCCCGTTGACGTCTATGGGCCAAACACGTAGCATCTCCGCACAGAACATGCAGCATAAAATTACATAAGGCGGAATTGAAAAACGCAATACAGAACACTTTCCGCACAACTTTTGTGCGTTTTTTTTCCGGAGCGTGGGCATGAGATTTTCTAAATCTCAATCACTTTGCTGCTACTGTAAATGCTGCAGAATTCCGTTGCAGAGATTCCGTAGCCATCTGTAATTGCGGAATCGTTGCTATGCGACGACGGGATTCACCATGGGGTTGACACATGTTGGTGCCATCATTTGCAGCCTCCCGTAGTGCATCAGTCAATACGAATGCATCATGGATCCGTATTTGCGGACAGTAAAAACCCTCACGGTCGTATGCATAAGGCATTGTTTACACAGTGCAGATTTGCTGCAGATTTTGCATGCACTTTTTAAGCTAAAATCAGAATTGGACATTTGGGGATGTCCACAGTTAGCCTAAACCGTGCAGAATTTCTGACTGGATGTTCTGTGAGGAAATTTTGCAGTGTTCTACAACGTCTGAGATCGGGCCGTGAAAAACGGTCCGTGTGTCGGCTGGAAAATATGGCCGACACACGGATCGTTTTTCACGACCCGATCTCGGTTGTGTGCAAGAGCTGTTAACAAGAGAAATTGACATGCTGCAGGTTGAGAATCCGCACCCCAGGTAAATGTCCGCACTTCTTTTCTCCGTTTCTTTTCTGCAGCGTGTGGATGAGATTTGTTCAAAGTCAAAGGGGAACTTTTCATAAAATGTCCAGGTCTAAGTAGCTATATCCTGGCCTAACATTTTATTTCTATGAGTACAGTGGTTGTCATGGGTCTCACCATTATTTCAGATTAGTCTTCCCTGTGGTAATCTTAAACCTCGGAGCTGGAGGGCACAGGATGGTGATGTGACAGCAAAATCCATGCGATTTCACCCCTCTACATTGTTCGGATATGGTGGACAATTTCCGCTGCACATTTTGCAGCAAATTCAGTCACTGGAAACATGCAGATTTAGTTGCGGACTCTTCAAGGGATTTGCCACAGGTTTAAAGTTATGCGTTGCAAAGGCCGAAGTCCGTGTCAAAATCCACTTCTGCTTCTGCTCAACAGTATGACCATACTTTGGATTTCCAAAAAAGGTGGCAAAACCGCAACATGTAAACACAGCCCAAATGGAACACCACACCAATAGCCGCACATGTGAACATATCCCTAGTAGGTGTGGACCGAAGGTTTGTATTTTGCATTGTGCTCCTCCCATTTGCCCTCAGGTGTTTCTTATTAGAGCAGAGGACAGCAGGGATCCTGGCAGTACAAGCTGCAGCGAGAGGTGAGTCTCCTGTTATACTATATAGTGTTGGTGACTGGCAGAGGGGCACAAATGAAATGAGTTCCTTTGCCTTGACATTTTTGTACATTACCGAATAATAAAATCATAGGGAAGATATAGCGAAACTAGTGCAAAAAAAGAAAACCTCTGAAAAAAGAATGGTTGCTATGGGTAACTTCTCCACTTCTTACTTGTGCTAGTTTTGATAAACCTCCCATACTAGTTGCAGTTGACATTCCCCTAAATGACTACTAAAAACCTGCAGAAATATTGGAAACCACCTCTAGGAAGAAACCCAGTCACAGGATTCAATACGTGTCTCTGATCCAGCGTTCTGGTGTTTTGTTTCTGGACATTTAATTATTTTTTTTCCATATGTGATAATTGATTAAATGCTATGATGATCGAGTTTATTAATAACAAGTAAAGAGAATTTGAAGAAAAAAATATAAAAAGTCCTATACATAAGAACTTGTCAGAAAAAAAATTCCCCAAACTAGACTTCGTCAATGTGGCCAGTGTGCCACTTTGGACGAAGCAGCTGATAACATCCATCTGCCCACAAGGTGGCAGTAGCACTACATAGTTTAGCATTATATCGCTTTTTTGTGGCAGCACCTGTTAGGCTGGGTTCACACACCCTATTTACGTCCGAAAATACGGCTCCAATGCTCCGGCAAACATCTGCCCATTCATTTGAATGGGCTTTATGATGTTCTATGCCGACGGTCATTTTTTTTACGCGCCGCTGTCAAAAGACGGTGCGTAAAAAAGATGCCCGCTTTAAAAAAAGTGCCTGTCACTTCTTGGGATGTAATTGGAGCCATTTTCCATTGACTCCATAGAAAAACAGCTCCAATTACGTCCGTAATGGACGCAACAAAAAACGCCGGCAACATGTCTTTACGGCTGAAATCCAGGAGCTGTTTTCTCCTTTTCTCCTGAAAACAGCTCCGTGATTTCAGCCGTAATGTACGCTGCCGTGTGCTCTTACTCTTCGGAGTCCGGTATGTTGTTGTGGCCGTAGTGTTACTCCAGTTTCAAGAATACATTTATTATCCTAATGAGGTGTTTAAAGACTATTCCCGGTCTGCAGCTCAATCTTCAGTACGGGTTTCTACTATATTCTTGTAGAGGGATACAAGTATGGCTTATGTGTGTTTGGGGTCACACAGGGCATCTTGGTGCCATTTTGCCACTGTCTGATGTTACAAGTACAGATGTGCCCTTCCTTAGCTTACCTCTAAACCTGACGTATCCTGAGATGTATGGCGCAAGATGTTAAACAAGCGTGTAAAAAAAAAAAAAGACACCTGCCATCTGTCACCCATAGACTCACATGATAAAAAAGTATACGTTATTTTACTGTATGGCTGTGATGGATGCCATCTGACGGAATCTGCGATGGCGGCTCCTAAAACAGATGTGAGAGACCTAACATACATTTTTCTGCTGAATGGAGCGGGATTGTATTGAATTTGTATCATGACACACTGCATACCCACGCACGCAGCGGATTTTCCACCACGTTTTCATAGCAAAGTTTTTCCATGAACGTCCAGAATGAGCATGTTGTAGATTTGGAAATCTGCAGCATTCTCTGATTTCCGTGCGGAAAATGTTCAGCAGCATATGGATGACCGTTTTCTTTAAAAATGTCATCCACTTGCCTGCAGCAGGTTTTCTGTCCGCAAATCCAAAAGGAAGATCCGCAGAAAATCCGCCGCATGTGCAAGAATGAACACATCTGTATGTGAATTTTCATTAACACACGCGCACACAGCAAGAGCACGCTACTACCAGGCTATTTGCAAGACACTCACAAAAACATCTTACAACAAATACGCAACAATTAAAAATAGCTAGTATAACCGTAGAAATAATGCTGTGTGTAACATGCCACGCACAATTTCTGTATTACTGTTGCTTGTGGGCCCCAAACCCTGAAAGTAAGCCACAGAACAAGTTCGTTCAGGTATGCCTACAGTCCCTAATGCCCAGTCTCTTCCCACGCCCCTTGATTAAAGGAGACTAATGCCTCATGCACACAACTGTTGTGCCACTCGGGTCTGCGAAGACTATCGGGTGCCACTCGTATGCTGTCAAAAACGGCCCATTTACTTAAGGCCTCATGCACACATCCTTTACCGTTTCACGTCCGTTTAAAACTGATCCATGTGTCCGTTGTGACATCCGTGTGGTTTCCATTGTCACTCCGTGTCCGCTCCGTTTTAAACGGCTGTTGTGCTTCCATTTGTCTTCCGTTTTAAACAGTCCGTTAAATTCCATCTTGTTTGTTTGTATGCAGGGAACTTTGGCTCGCCTGCCATTGCTTAGCAACAGATCCGTGAAAAACGGATGGCACACGGATGCCTTCCGTGTGCTGTCCGTTTTTTGATGGACCCATACACTTCAATGGGCCCCACCGTCACTGAACGATGGACAAAAGTAGGACATGCACTACTTTTGACGGAACGGACAGAACGGAACCGTCAAAACAACGGAAGTGTGCATGGCCCCAGAGAAATTAAAGTGTCAGGGTGCTAACAGTTAAAGAAACGGATAGCACCCTGAAGAAAATAACTGAAGAGAGCATGAGGCCTTAGCGGGTGAATCGAGTCCGTGAAAATGGTCCGAGTCTCCGATCTGAGGAAAGATAGAACACGTTCTATCATCTTTTCTCGGATCACTGACGGGACTCGGATTGTGCACGCGGTCGTGTGCATGATGTGTTAGGCCTCATTTACACGAGCATGTTCGTTGTGTGTCTGTAAAAAACATTATCCGTGTGGCATCCGTGTTTCTCTTCTGCAAGGACTTCCTGGTTTAACTTTAAAAAAAAATGTTTTCCTGCGTTTCTTTAGCAGCCAAGGAAGTTGTCTGTGTGCTGTCCGTTGTTTTCACACACCCATTGACTTCAATGAGCAACGAGGTCCCCAAAAAATGACCAGAATAGGACTTGCAGTGCGTTTCACACAATGGGCACATGCTACGCATGAATAGCCGCATGTGTGAATAGCGCCATGACATTGCATTGGTCCGTGTGCTGTCGGTTATTTAAACGGACGGCACACTGACGTGGAACGCGCTCGTCTGAATGAGGCCTTAGGGTATGTTCACACATGGTGTATACGCTGTGGAATTTTCAACCGGATTTTCCTTGCAGAAATTCTGAATCGTTTACCGCAAAGTGGATGAGATTTAGGCAATTATAAATCTGCTGCATGTCAATTTATGTTGCAGAAAGGCTGCGCATTTCTTGTAGAATGTCTTCACTGAGTTCAATGGGGAAGTTAAATTCCAAAACAAATGCCAATAGTTATGGAACTTACTGCGATTACGCTACGTATTCGCAGCAAATTCCTGAAGTGAAAAAAAAACTAAACTAATTTTTACTGCTTCCCTGTTTTTCCGGCTGCTCGAAGTACTGACAGCTTTATGTGATGACGTTTCGTTACGTGTGGCCCCTGCAGCCAATCACAGGATGCTGCGGTTCTTGTGATGAAACGTCATAACAGGAGACGAGCGGTACAGAAAGCGGCTGGAAGAGCTGCACACGTTGCTATGGCAGCACCAGCTGAGGAGAGTATAGGCTTTTTACTACTTCCTGTTTTCTGCAGGGGTTAATACAGGGGTTAATACAGCAGAATATCCGCACCAAATGAAGACACCATGTGGTGCGAATATTCAGCCAGATTTCCCTGGATTTTCTGGGTCGGATAAGCTGCTGAATTTTCCGCAAAGAATCCGAATCCTGTGAATATACCCTTACTGTACAGGTTTCTAAACTCCGCAGGATAGGCCGAAATTTTTTTTTTTTAATTTTTTTTAATTTTATGGGAAAGTATGGCATTGGATGTGTTTGTATGGCTAGGGACAACTATTAAACATCCTAAAAAGACTGCATTTATTGTTCTCGTGTGATGCTAGGGTATGTGCATGCAGCGTTTTTTGCCAAGCGTTTGAAAACACTTTTTCTAAAAAAAAAATCCTTTTTTTTTTTTTTTTGTCTGTCTCCAATTGATTTCAATAGAGATTCAGAGGCGGAAACCGCTCCAAGATAGGGCATGACGCTTTTCTGTGTCAAAATCAGCAGCAAAATATATGCTGTGTGAACTGGGCCTTAGGTCTTATTCACACGAGCGTATTTCATGTCCGTGTTACGCGCATTAAAACAACGGACGTCACACGGACCTATGCAATTCAATGGGGCCATTAAGACATTCAGTGTTTTTCACGCAGCGTGTGTGAGGAAAAAATAAAACCCCTCCTTCAGGTTTTTCTGCTGATGTAAAATACGCATGACATACGCGCGTAAAAACCGCAGATGCGCACAGTACACAAATGCTGCGTTTTTACGTGCGCTAAACGGACACGTTCGTGTGAATTAGGCCTTATACTGACAGGGATGTCTTTGCTTTCCTTGTGTACTGAATGTCTGTAAACTTCACACAAGTCTATGATAAGCCACTCCCAGTGATGTCATGTGACTGGCTGCAGCCAATGATTGTAAGGCTATAGAGGAGAGTGTCTCTCACTTCTCACACATCATATACAAATAGACGTATAATGTAGATGTGTTACCCCATAGCTGTGTGTTTCTGTGAGGAATTTGTCTCTGCCTGTGGTGTATTACAGTATATATTTATGTAGAGACACAGAACACACAACACTACTGGCAGCCAGTACACCGTGCCAGTGTCATCATTACATCTGAGCATGCGAAGGGTTCAAACAAAATGGCTGCTGCTTCCATCTTCCTCACTCCAACCCAATGCTGATGTCTGCAAGAACGTTATTCTTATTATCACGGGGTCATTAGTTAAAACCACTGACTATAACATGGCCTCTGCTGGTGACTGATCCTCTATAAAATATATATATTTTTTAAATTATATTTCTTAAAATACATCAGCCAAATGTTACCTATATGTGTTCCCTTCATAAATATTTTCCATCAATCACCTAAAGAGCAATAACTGACTTAGGCCTTATTCACACGAACGTGTTTAACGTCCGTGATACGCGCGTGAAAATCACACGTGTCGCACGGACCTATGTTAGTCAATGGGGCCGTTCAGACAATCCGTGATTTTCACGCAGCGTGTGTCCGCTGCGTAAAACTCGCGACATGTCCTATACTTGGGCGTTTTTCGCGCATCACGCACCCATTGAAGTCAATGGGTTCGTGAAAATAATGCGCAGCACACTGAAGCACTTCCGTGTGTCGCGCGTGATTCGCACAACAGTAGATCAAGAAATGAAGGGAAAAATAAAAACACTTCCTTCATTTCTTTTTCTAAACATCAAAACCACGTGTCATAAGGATGGCATATGCGTGAAAATCACGCAGCCACGCAGCAAACACTTATGACACACGGAACTGCGACGCGCAAAAAATGCAGCGTTTTTTGCGCGTGCAAAACGCACACGTTTGTGTGAATAAGTCCTAAGGAAAAGTCATGGGATGCTGGCGTGGTATTTTTGCCGCGTTTCTATTGCGGGTTTTGTGCCGTATGGGCCACAATATTGGCCTATGTTTATCAGAAGTTGCGTAATTTTAACCAATGTCTTCGTTAAAAACTAAGCTGGTTTATTGACCGGTTTTGACAAATGTGTGGCTGTACATATAAATTTGACCCAACGCACATCAATACCTTTCATGTTGGATAAAATGACAGCACTTTTTCTACACCATGCGAGTTTTTAAAAAAAAGTTGCATTTGATAAAGGTGTCTTAATCCTGGCCAAGCAGTAAACCACATACACTTTATTTCATGTTGCTTATATAGCGCCATTAGATTCTGCAGCGCTGCACAGAGATGGTCACCATGCACATCTGACCCCAATGGGGCTTAGTATCTAATTTCCCTAGGGCCAATTTCCTAAAAAAATATATATATATTGTGTCATAGTTTATAGTCAATAAAAATTGGTGGACAGCAGATCAGACTCTATTTTGGAGGAAAATGCGTCCAAAAAATTAGCAAATGCGGGCAATTGAGATGTCCCATTTTTTATTTTTATTATAGTCGTTTTTGTTATAATTCGTGTACGTTGGGTAAACATCCTAAAAGAAATCCACATTCGGAGCATACTACTCTTTTGACAAGAAATTAATTTAAAAAAAAAACAATCAAATACTACACAAACGAATGTGTTGAAGATTTTTTTCCATTGAAAACCTCAAACTTCTGGCCTAAATTAGATTTGTTGAAGACGTTTCTGAGACTAAATCCATCCTAAACATGTGAATTGGGTTATTTCTACAGCCTGTGCATAGATTTCTGAAAGCCCCATTCAGATGGTGGGGACAATCGAAGAAATTTCTTTAAAAAAAAAATATTTGTCGCATCTGAACCGTACTCTTAGGATGGGTTCAAGTTGTGCGGTTTTTTTTGCGTTTCCAAACACTGCCACAAAAATACATCTGAAAAGCACATCCTTTTTTTAACTACCTGTGCGTTTTAACAAAGTGTTTTCAGCTGAGCCTATAACGATTACATTCAAATCCACATTACAGCTAAAATATTTAAAAACATTTTTTTTTCAGATGCTTTCTGTAGCCCCATTCACATCACGTTAAGGCAATGCAATTATCTTGTACGTAAGGAAAGCTCCCAACGTACAAGATAAACGTACCCATAGGGCTCCGTTATCCCGACGGAGACCAAAAGAGTGTCCTTTTGGCCTCTGTCGGGTTGGTAAACGTCGGTATACCGTTTATGCCCTTTTTTTTTTTTCTTTTTTTTGAAGGATGGAGTAACGTAGTAGACAGTATATGTTTTTTAACATGGAAGCCTATAGTTGATGGATGCCACTGTATGGCATCTACCACCGGTATATGTCAAATGTATACCTCGGGGAGCTCCCGACATCGCTGTCCATATAGGGATAATGAAGTCAGGAGCTTCCACAGTGTTGGAGTCCCTGGTCAGAGCGCTATTTGATAGGTCTGTCCAGGGCCCCTGAAAACTCAAAGTCCCTATCCATATATGGACAGTCATGTCAGGAGGAGTTCTGGAGACCCCGAGCTGAGCATCAGTTAAAGCTCTGCTCGCCGAATCCAGGTATAGGGAAATCCTGAAGTCGCTGTCCATAAATACAGTTACTTCAGTAGTTTTACCAGGGCCGGTCCCCGGGCAACGTATCCCACTGTATGCCATACAGTGGGATACGTTTGGGCCTTGTGTCGGAGGTATGCGTTGGGGGCCTATCTGACGTATAAACCGACAGAAGCCCCTAATGTGATTTGAATAGGGTCTAATTACTAATAATAATCAATATTCTCTCATTTGCACAGTTCATAAAAAGGAACGATGATACACAACTAGATATGTAAATAGTCAGTTTACCGCTGGAGTATATTCAATAAATGTATCGTTTCCTACATTCAGAGCTACACAAATTCTCGTGGTCAAATAGCACAGTCGGTCTATTGTTAAGTTACTGCTTGACCCTGTGTTTCTGAGATCAGTATTAAGACCGGCAAATGAGTCCTTCCTATTGATGACTTGTTTTGAGGAGTAGACAGAGGTCACCGCTCTCTGATTGGCTTCCGAGCAAGTCACGCAATTGTATCCGAAACCGAACCGCCATCAGTGAACATCTGATAACTGTAACTAACTGATACTGAGAAAATCCTGCATGTTTTCTTGCTTTCGGGCTCATCTACATGGATGTGTTTTTTTTGTAAGCACAGCAGATTCTGTATTTGAAACTCCAGAATAGGAAGTCTGTTTTTCCGCTGAGCAGTACACTGTTCTATTTTTGTTTGCATTTGAATAAGCAGAATGGCCTATATTTGTGTCATGTAATCCCGAAAAATAAAAAGCACCTGCATTTTGTTCAGTATGCATGCCTGTATTTGTAGCTGGGCAAATATGCCATAAAGAAAGTCTTCATATAAATATACACTGTGTGCACAATTATTAGGCAATATTTTGACAATATCATAATTTTCCAACTCCAAGCTGTATAAACTTGACTGCTTATTGGATGTAGCATGTCAGGTGATGTGTAATGAGGGAGGGTGTGGCCTAAGGAGATCAGACCCTATATTAACCCCTTCCCGACATTTGACGTATCCATACGCCAAAGTCGGATAGGGGAAGTATGGAGCGGGCTCACGGAGTGAACCCGCTCCTTACGATGCGGGTGTCGACTGTTTGTTACAGCTGACACTTCAGAGAAACGAGCAGCATCACGTTCGAACGCGATCTCGCTCCTTTAACTCTTTAAATGCTGCGGTCCATAGCGACCGTAGCATTTCAATCGTTAGAGGGGAGCGGCCCCCTCTAACAGCTTAACAGCTCATCGCGCCCCCCGCAACGCAATCGCGGGGGGGGGGGGGCGATGGTGGCTGTGGCTGCCTGGGGGCCTAATGAAGGGCCCCAGGTCCACCATCTTTGTGCACCTATTAAGCCCTGCCTCCGGCAGGGCTTAATAGTTGCCTGTCAGAATCACGATATACTGCAATACATTAGCATTGCAGTATATTGTGCAAGCGATCTAGCGATCGCTGGTTGAAGTCCCCTAGGGGGACTAATAAAAAAAGTAAAAATGAGTTAAATAAAGTTGTTGTTTTTTTTGTGTAAAAATAAATATTAAAAGTAAAAAAAAAAACCTTTTCGCATTTCCCCCTAGAGCATAGTGAAAAAAATAAAGTAAATTAACATAATTGGTATCGCCTCGTACGTAAAAGTCTGATCTATTACAATTATATCATTATTTAACCCGCACGGTGAACGACGTAAAAATTTTTTGTAAATGCCAGAATCTCTATTTTTTGGTCACCTAATCTCCCACAAAAAATTTAATAAAAAGTGATCAAACCGTCGCATGTACCCCAAAATAGTATCATTAAAAACTATAACTTATCCCGCAAAAAATAAGCCCCCACACCACGTAATCGATGAAAAAATAAAAAAGTTATGGCTCTCTGAATTTGACGACACAAAATAAATTTTCTTTTTTACACTTAGATTTTTACTTGTAAAAGTAGTAAGATATAGAAAAAACGATATATATTTGGTATCGGTGTAATCCTATTGACCCACAGAATAAAATTAACATGTTGCTTTAATTTCACAGTGAATTCCGTAAAAACTGCGCGCAAAAAACCATGGAGGAATCGCTGTATTTTTTTCAATTTCTACCCCACAAATATTTTTTTCCCGTTTCCTGGTACATAATATGGCAAAATAAATGGTGCTACGAAAAACTACAACTCGTCCCGCAAAAATCAAGCCCTCATAGTACTATATCGACGGAAAAATAAAGACGTTATGGCTTTTGGAAGGTGCGGAGGAGAAAATGAAAATCTGAAAAAGCGCTGCGGCAGGAAAGGGTTAAGGTGTGCAGAATTATTATACCGCTTGTTTTCCTCTGGCAAAATGGGCCAAAAAAGAGATTTAACGGACTCTGAAAGGTCAAAAATTGTTAAGTCTTTCAGAGGGATGCAGCACTCTTGAAATTGCTGAGATATTTGGGCCGTGATCACAGAACCATTAAACGTTTTGTTGCAAATAGTCAACAGGGTTACAAGAAACGTATTGAGAGAGGGAGAAACTCGCAAGGTAACTGCCAAAGATTTGAGAAGAATCAAACGTGAAGTGACCAGGAACCCATTATCCTCCAGTGCGGTCATATTCCCGAACTGCAACCTCCCTGGAGTGACCAGAAGTACAAGGTGTTCAGTGCTCAGAGACCTGGCCTAGGTAAGGAAGCCTGAAACCCGACCACCACTGATCAAGACACACAAGTAGAAATGTCAAGACTGGGCCAAGAAATGTCTGAAGACAAATTTTTCAAAGGTTTTATGGACAGGTGAGATGAGAGACTCTTGACGGGCCAGATGGATGGGCCTGTGGCTGGATCAGTAACGGGCACATAGCTCCAGTTCGATTCTGACTCCAGCAAGATGGAGGTGGGGTACTACTATGGACTGGTAATATTAAAGTTGAGCTAGTTGGACCTTTTCGTGTTGAAGATGGACTAAAAATCTACTCTCAAACCTACTACCAGTTTTTTGAAGGCCCTTTTAGGAGTCCCTAAGTCTGCACCTGTCAAGAAAATCATGATTTTTATGCAGGACAATGCTCCATCGCATGCATCGAAGTCCTCCACTGCATGGCTAGCCAGTAAAGGCCCTAAAGATGAAAGAATAATGAGTTGACCCCCCTTCCTCACCTGACCTAAACCTATTGTGAGCTTGTGGGCCCTTCTTAAACTGAAGATTTACGGTGAAGGAAAACCGTACACCTCTCTGAACATTGTCTGGGAGGCTGTAGTTGCTGCTGCACAAAAAGTTGATTGTCAACAGATTAAGAAACTGACCGATGCCGATGGATGGAAGCCTTATGACCGTTATTGAAAAGAAAAGCAGCTATATTGGTCACATTTTTTTTTTTTATTTGAAATGTCAAATGTTTGTACATTTTGAGTTTATTTTTTTGAACAGTAGAAACGAAAAAAACCCAAATAGGACACGTAGTCCAACTAGTATGTCTGGGTTGGGGACACCGCCTTGTGGAACCCCAAGACCAGGAGGCCAGGGACATGGTAACCCAAACCACTTAAGAGTCCAGCTTGGATTAGAAAAGATAGGAGAAAAGGACGGGTATTTCTCTTTTCTCTGGCGCAAAGGAGCACCTAGAGGATTTTGGCGCCTTCTTTTTATTAGATTATATTTTAGGCACCATGTATGGTTTGAAGAGGTGTTGTGGTGTCAAAACAAAGGAAACATCCCAAAAAAATACCCCATTTTGGAAACTACACCCCACAATTGGGTGTATTGAGCATTTTGACCCCACATGTATTTCATAGATTTTATTCGAATTTGGACATGAAAATTAAAAATGAAATTTTTTTTTCCAGATGTCGTTTTAGCTAAAAACCAAAATTTCCACAAGGAATAAAGGTGAAAAAGCCCACCCAACATTTGTAAAGCAACTTTTCCAGAGTACGGAAATACCCGATATGTGGTCATAAGCTGCTGTTTTGTTTTTTATTTTCTGTTTTTTGTTTTTTTTGTTTGTTTTAATCCCACAAGGGGACATGAAGGTCCAACTATCTGATTTGTGTCTGAATACATTGCACTACCTATGTTGTGCAAGGTATTAGAACTGTTAATCGTTCACTGACAGCAAGATGATTAGGCTCCGACTCCAGACTGGGCCAAATCGGCTTCCGTAATTGGCAGACCGGGACGCCGTTGTTAAGCCTCCTACACCCCCCGCGATCGCATCGCAGGGTTGCCGATTTGGCTAAAAACCACTAAGATGCAGCGCTCGCTTTCTAAGGGGTTAATGGTGGGGATCGGAGCTAGCTCCAGTGCCTGCTGTTACAGCAAGGTGTCAGTTGTAACATACAGCTGCCGCTGATGACGCGTGCTTAGCTTCTGAGCCCGCGCCCTCTTCCCATTGCTACCGGAAACCTTTTAGGCCCCACCTCCGGATGGCGCCTAGGAGGCTTCCATAGTTTGCAGACCGGGGGGGGCAGTTTTAGGCCTCTGGTTGCCATTGGCACTCTGGCGATCGCTTCCCTGGGGTGTCGGTTGGCTACAAACTCCTTAAATGCAACAGTCGCTTTTGACCGCTGCATTTAAGGGGTTAATGGTGGGGATTTGCGCTAACTTCAGTCCCCACCATACAGCAGGGTGTCATCTGTAACATACAGCTGACACCCGAGGCTGATGGTACGTACTCGGATTCTGAGCCCGTGCCATTCATTTGTCGTAAGTATATGACAAATTGCGGGAACCACTAACTTTCCATGACGTATACTTATGATAAATGTTGGGAAGGGGTTAAGGTAACCTACAGTTCTTCACCCTTCTCTAGTCCGATGCCAAGGATGCATTCAAATCTCATCTACTCTGCTGTTGCCCTATTACGCTGCAGATTTTCCGCAATGAAATACATTACAAAAAATCTACAGTGTATACAGCACATCTGGACATACCCGTACAGTAGCAGCAAAGCGGATGATAAAAAAAAACCAGCATAAAATGTGTGGGGAAATTGACCGCCGGTGCGGATTCTCAATCTGTAGCATTTCAGTTTTACTTGCGAAAACACGGTTTACGCTGAGTGTGGGCCATCCCTCTAGAAGAACTGCATTGTTAACAAGCAATGGGTTGGGGAATTGGCCCAAAGGTTATGGGAAAACAAATACCAGGCCCTTCTGTCATAGGTGACAAAACTGGGCACCATTATGGAGATTCCATTTTAATCTGTGCTATGCGGCCCCCTTCTCTGGATATAGGATGCCTCAGTGGGATACAAAAGAAGAGAAGGTCCCAATTCTGGACCTTCTGTTTTTTTCCTCTTGATAATATTTTATTTAGTGTTTTCTGTTTTTCTCTGACTGATAACACTATTCTTGTTCTTGTATCCTGTATCACGGTGTCAGGATGTTTTTGTAGCAGAGTTTTGGTTGCGGTCAGCAGGTTTGACAGTAGCAGAGGAAAACAGGTTACAATGTATCGGCCCAGCATCTGACCGTTAGATTGACTTTGGTGGCTGTTTGCAGCAAGTTCATTACCCTCCACACTCTCTAGCTGGCCAAACATCTGCTAACTATGTTTCCTGTCTGACTGTGGGGGAGGTTCTAGTGAGGATGTAAGCATTCACCGGTCTCCTACACACAGTTCACATGTAACATTCAGCTGCCTCTGTATTCTGCAAACAGGAGGAACATCCAGGTTTTTGTGGTGGTGCCGGGGACCCCCAAGGTAATGTCCTAAGAAGTGTTTGACTGGCAGAACACAGGATTTCAGGGTGTTGCAGGTTTTTAATGTGCAGGATGAAACGCTGTCTATACTTAGTGCTTGGCATTTGTTTGAATAGCACAGATTTTATTAGCTGAGAACATGTCTGAGCTTTATTTTATGCAGTTTCTATGGAAAGGCAAGAAGAGACAGATGTTGCTTTGTATGGGACTGTACATAAAGGCATGTTACATAAGAAAGGATGCCGTAGTAATTGCTATAATCGCTACTCTGCCTATATAATCCTCGCTCTTTTTTTTCCTAGCTGGGGCCATTGAAGAAGTAATCGCCAAAAATCTTTGGAACTGCGACGTTTTTATGTAAGTTGGCCATATTTTAGCTGTTCTTAAAGAAGGCCTCCATTCTTTTTAAAATATATTTTTTTAAGCAACTTTTGGTACAGAAAGATACAATTATGTTGTTATTTATAGCCTAATTCTGCTGCAGGACTGTATACAGCAGTGTTTCGCAACCGGGGGCTCGCCATAGGAACCTCGAGTTATAACCATTTGCTCTTGCTACAATACGACATCCACATTAACAATATTACAGACGTATACTATCCCCAGAAAACTGCCAATCTGGGCGCTGGGATACCAGTGAGTTAAATTTCAAACTGAAATATTTACCAGCAAATCTAAACTTTTGTGATTTATGTTTCTCTACGTGTAAGATGTTAATATTTTTTACTTTTGGCTTGCGGCCATCAAAATTGAATGTGGCTCACAAGGTATAAAAGGTTGGGGCCCGCTAGTATACATTATGTGACCCCCTGACAGCAGCTGATTTGCAAAGAGAAGCTTTATATAGAGCGACTCTCTCAGGACTTCCTAGAAGAAATAAATTAAAGAAGCCGTGCATGTGGCCGGTGGTCTGTGTTACAATCGGCAAGTGATCGCTGTGGTCAGTGATTTAGTCTTTGTGGTCAGTGGTACAGTAAGCTTGCAGACCCTGGCGGTCAGCTATACAGTTAGTGTGCAATTTATAGTAGTTAATGGTACCGTCCAAATCTCCTTTAGCAGCCACTTGCACAGTCTGTCTATCATGCAGCGGCACAGGTGGTATATTTGCCCCTAATTTATATGCCTTTGCCGAATTATTGTTGTTTTTTTTTGGAGCTCCCCCTTGCATTTTGGAGGTTGTGTTATTCCAGATTGTATAGCTAACACCTCCTGTCCGGGTGAACATCATATCACATATGCACAGAAGTGTTACAGGAGGTTCTAACTGCTATAATTTGCAAAACTTGTAAATGCATATTAATGGTAAAGAGCTGCAGGAATAAAGAACAATTCTTTATTTGCTATCTTTGCAGTGAGAATAACACCAACACTGCATTAACTAAACTCGCGGGAGAGGAGTTTCTCATGATCATTAGCAATACCATAAAAATGTGATCAGTGGGTGTCGAATAGCTGGAGCCCTCCACAAGCCAGAGATACAGGAGTGTCATTCTCCATTAAAATCTATGAGAGCTAGGGAAACCACCGAGCAAACTAGAGTTCATATGCCAAAAGTGATGGTTTAGAAAAATAAGTTTTAAATGACAAAATCATGCCTACTACATCTGTACAATGCTGTTGAAGTGTGCAGTCTGATCTGACTAGCTGTTATTTTATAAAAGTTGGAGGTTTACTTTAAATCCAAATTCTTAATGGGTAGTCTAGTTCTCATGCAAAATAATGAATTGCTGTGTGTCCTAGTTTAAATGAATGACCAGGTACACGGAAGGCCAAGGTTGTAACTTCAACGGAATCGCGAACCTGGGCTGATAAAAGGGGAACGTAATGTGTGGTGGTTAAGCGTTTTCTTCTCCATTTTGGGCAAATGCACAGAGAGCGGTTTGCTTGCTGGCAGAGTTTCATTAACTTTTTGTTCCTAAATGTTGTTTTTGTCTGGCTTCCTCCTCCGTTTCACTACAAAATGTCTTGAGTCAAAAAGCTACCTAACATTCTATGAGGCCCCATGCAGCATTTGTCAATGCAGTACATAATACTGTTTACATCGGTATAGTGATTTATCAATGTATCTATGCAAGTTATCTGGTGTAAATGCATAAAAATGTACAGTAATCAGGCTGAGCAGTGAACGTTCACTTAATCAAAATTAGTAAGGGTATGTGCACATGAGGCAGATTAGCTGCGGATTTTCCGCAACTGATTTCATTGCAGAAAATCTGCAGCGGTAGTAGCAGCAAAGTGGATGAGATTTGCACAAATCTTAACCAACACGCTGCAAAAAGAATCCGTTAACAAAGCATGCATAATTTGACCCGTGGTGCAAACTTTTAGGCCGGGTTCCCACGTAGCATAAACACTGCAGAATTTCTGCAACGGAATTTTGTGCAGATATTCCGATGCATTTACAGTAGCAGCAAAGTTTAGAAAAACTTATGCCCACGCTGCGGAAAAAAACCGCAGCATAAATGTTGTGGTGGAGCCCTATTATTTCTTTCTCTGCCCCTGATGTCAGCAGCAGAAGGCAGAAAGAATTTTATCACTTAACCCACTGGCGTAGCTATAGGGGTCGCAGCGGTCGCAATTGTGACCGGGCCCCGAAGCCAGGGGGGCCCACGGCCCCCCGCACCACATCAATAAAAAGTTACTATAGTAACTCGGGCCGCGGGCCCCTGTTACTATAGTAACATACTTTACTTACCTTCCTGGTTCCGGATGGCAGCGGAGGTCCTGACGTCAGGCGCTGTGCGCAGCGCATGACGTCACAGCGCTATGCGCCGCGCACAGCATCGAGACGACAGAACTCCCGCCGCGGCCGAAGAGGAAGGTAAGGTTAGCCTTGACTGGCGGGGACCGACTCCCGGGACCCGCCAATCAGCTGTTTTGAAGGGGCCGCAGCACTCGTACGAGAGCTGCTCCCCTTCATTCCTGTCACTTCATTCCGGTCACACTGTGAATCCGTGTCGGCGATTCACAGTGTGAGCAAGTAGTGAAATGAAGGGGAAGCAGCTCTCGTACGAGTGCTGCGGCCCCTTCAAAACAGCTGATTTGCGGGTCCCGAGCGACACATCAGCTATTGATGGCCTATCCTGTGGATAGGCCATCAATGTTTAGGGACTGCACAACCCCTAAGCCTACGATGTATCAGGCTTAGGGGGCCCATGAGACAGGATCACAGATTGTGTGATCCTGTCTGCTGGGCCCTGTATCTAAGCCAATCACATGGTAGGCTTAGATACATGGCCCATGCGTGATCCTGTCTGCTGGGCCCTGTATCTAAGCCTACCACACTGTAGGTTTAGATACAGGGCCCCAGCACACAGTAATCTTATACTGTATAAGATTACTGTCTGCTGGACCCTGTATCTAAGTCTACGTTGTGGTAGGCTTAGATACAGGGTCCCACAGACAGTATCACACATGGGCCCTGTATCTAAGCCTAACACATGTGTTACTAATCATTTTTTGTGTGTTTTCTTACAGGTTCGGTCGTTGGACTACGTCGGATTCCAGGACTACTTAAATGACAGCTTTTTTTTTTTATTATCAATAAAATGGTTAATGAGGTCTGTGTGGGTTTTTTTTTTTATTTCAATAAAATATTTTTTCTATGTCTGTGTTTTTTTTTTTTTAAACTATATTACTACTGCTTTAGTAATGGCCGCTGGCTGATTGACAGCATCCATTGCTAAGGCGGGGCTTAGTGTTAGCCGGTGCAGAGGCTAACACTAACCCCCTTTATTACCCCGGTACCCACCGCCACCAGGGGTGCTGGGAAGAGCCGGGTACGATCCAGTACCTGACCATCTGTAGTGATGGTCGGCCACTGGGGTGGCCGTAGGCTGGTATTATCAGGAGGGGAAAGGCCAAAAACAGTGGCCCTTCCCACCCTGGTAATGCTAGGCTGCTGCTGCTTTATTGTATCTGGCTGGTTATGAAAAATGGGGGGGACCCCACGTCATTTAAAAAAATAAAATAATTGGAAAGAACGATGTGGGGTCCCCCCCAATTTTCATAACCAGCCAGATGCAACACAGCAGCAGCAGGCAGCATTACCAGGGTGGGAAGGGCCACTGTTTTGGGCCTTCCCCAGCCTAATACCAGCCTGCGGCCACCCCGGTGCCTGCCCGTCACTACAGATGGTCGGGTACTGGTTCGTACCCGGCTCTTCCCAGTACTCCTGGTGGCGGTGGGTACCGGGGTAATAATGGGGGTTAGTGTTGGCCTCTGCAGCGGCTAACATTAAGCCTCGCCTTAGTAATGGAGGTTGTCAATCAGCCAGCGGCCATTACTAAGGCGGTGATAATAAAGTTTAAAAAGATACAAGCACATAGAAAAAATATTTTATTGAAATAAAAAAACACAACCCTCATTAACCATTTTATTGAGAATAAAAAAAACGCCATCATAGAAGTCCTCGTATCCGAAGTCCAACAACCGAACCTGTAAAAAAACACAAACACACAAAAATAATCCGTAACACATAAAGAAGCAAAATTATTATTCTTACCTATCCTGGGTCCAGCGCTGGAGCCGCAATGTCAGCGAGCTGGGCCCTGTATCTAATCGTATCTTGTGTGATACTGTCTGCTGAGCTGTGTATCTAATCCTATCATGTGTGATACTGTCTGCTGAGCCACTGTATCTAATCCTATCATGTGTGATACTGCCTTCTGAGCCACTGTATCTAATCCTATCGTGTGATACTGCCTTCTGAGCCACTGTATCTAATCCTATCGTGTGGTACTGTCTGCTGAGCCACTGTATCTAATCCTATCGTGTGATACTGTCTGCTGAGCTGTGTATCTAATCCTATCATGTGTGATACTGTCTGCTGGGCCACTGTATCTAATCCTCTCATGTGTAATACTGCCTTCTGAGCCACTGTATCTAATCCTATCCATAGTTTATAGGGTCGTAGTGCTATAGATATGCTATGCTGCCTCATATACACACTTTTTTTTGGGCGGACACATATGTATTGGGGCTATTTCCCCTGACATTTTAAGCCCTGAGGGTATGTTCACACGGCAGCGTCTGTTACGGCTGAAATTACGGTGCTGTTTTCAGGAGAAAACAGCACCGTAATTTCAGCCGTAATGGCATGTGCAGGCGTCTTTCGCTGCGTCCATTACGGACGTAATTGGAGCTGTTTTTCTATGGAGTCCATGGAAAACAGCTCCATTTACGTCTGAAGAAGTGACAGGCACTTCTTTGACGCGGGCGTCTTTTTTACGCGCGCCTTTTGACAGCGGCGCGTAAAAAAAAATGACTGTCGGCACAGAACATCGTAAGACCCATTCAAATGAATGGGCAGATGTTTGCCAACGCTTTTGAGCCGCATTTTTGAACGTAATTCAATGCTAAAACGCCCGAATTACGTCCGTAAATAGGGTGTGTGAACCCAGCCTTAGTGACGCCCCCGGCTGCATTGTTGGGCCACTTAGGAGACCCAGCGATGCAGCTGAAAGCTGCGGACCGTCGGCCATGAGAAGTTTGCGGGGGGGGGGGGCCCAGTAAGAATTCTTGCATCGGGGCCCATGAGCCTTTAGCTTTGCCCCTGACTTAACCCTTGGCTATGTGAGCTGCTCGGGAGAGTGTGGATGTCTGAATACTAGGAAAAACGGTTACTGGAATTGGCAGCGTAACTATTTATTAGATTGTTAAAGGTAAATATATTTTTTTTGTCATAGCAATGATTGAACCTTAAATGTCACCGCTGCCCAACATGCTCCTGTATACACTTTTTTTCCACCAGAAAAAGCAGTGTGTTGAATAAAGAGGATCTTTTACCTCTCTTGATATGTCTATTTTAGTAAATCCTTGTATTCCCTATGAAATAACTATTTTAGAACATATTTTCTTAGAACTCTGCATTGTGCCATTCCTCTGTTATTCCTCCTAGCGATTTATGAATAAAGTGACAACTGGGTGTTAACATTCCCCTTGTCGAAGGGGCGTGTCCCTACAGTCTCACTTTGTCAGCACTGATTGGAAGTTGTCAGACTGTGTAAAGACACACCCCCAACTGGTAACACCCAGTTGTCAATTTATTCATATATTTCTAGTAGGAATAACAGCGGAACGGCACAATGTAGAGTTCTAAGAAAAGCGGTTACAGAATTGTTATTCCGTGGGGAATTGAATTATTTACTAAAACCGGGAGAGGTGACGGGTCCTCTTTAAACTGCTGTGAAGCTATACTATACTATGTACCAGTAAATAAAGCTTTGCAAATATTTTCGTCTGCCATGTGGTAGTCATGAGTAAACTACAGTCGTCTATTTAGGGCAACTGTGAAACATTTATTAGCAGGCCTTAAGGGAAAAGACAAATGGAATGCTAAGTGAGCAGGAAGATAGTATTTAACGGGCTACAATTAGAGTGTAACAGATCTTTTGGTGCACCCTGGCAGACCTCTCAAGTAAAATTGCTTGTGTGCGCTTCTTTAGTGGACACATGATAACATACGTATACAAAAGCTGGAGAACTTCTACATGATATCTATTCCCTTTTAGACAGGGCAGTATAAAGTACAATTGGTTACTGTTGTGATGGAATCCATTATAATTAGGTCGTCTTTTTAAAAGATGTAAATCTCCTTAATGTGGCACAGTTACTGTTGTGGCTTGTATAGGGTCTGAGAGGTCCGTGTATACCATAGGGATCCTCCCTTTGTTCTTTGAATCCCTGAGATGGGGTGGATATACTATTTGTGCAACCTGTGCAGTTACACAGGTGCTCAGTAGATAAGGGGGGCCATTGTCACTTTACTATTAATAAGGTTTTATCAAATGGACTGATCTTATGAAGTGGGTGCCATATACAGTTCTTGCACAGGGGGTCGCTGCTGTTTGTGTCCGAAAAGCACTACCTCCTTATGCCCTCCGCTAAGCATAAGTTACTTCTAGAAGAGTACCCCTATAAAAATATTGCACATAAACTGTGCCAGCAGAGTTCCCCAATAAACAATACTACCTGCAGAGTGTCCCCTCACAAACTGTGTCAGTAGAGTGCCTCCCCTCATGCAGCCATAGAACTCAATACATTTCTGTCGGAGTAGTATAAAGGCACATACAGCTAGCTCCCCCTAGTGGCCGCTGCCAGCAGCATTTATCAGGAAATGTGCCCTATCCTAAGGGTATACACACACACACACACACACACTTTGAAAACGCCTGCAAACAGCTTATCATTGATTTCAATGGTTAAGGGCTGGGAAGTGCATACAAGGCAACTTTTTTTTTTCAAAATTGTTTTTATTAACATTTTCCAATAAGGGGTACAAAAAGTAGAAAGGGGAGGATGGGGGCTGAGAAATATACAAGACATTGAGAAAGATCAAATAATGGGATAAAACAATAAATAAAAAAGGAGAAAAATAAAAAAAATAAAAAAATATATATATTCAATAAAATTAAAGAGAAGTAAACAAAAATAGGGGGGGGGGGAGGGGAACAAAAACATAACAGTCATAACCGTTACTATTAAGCTCATTATATCCATAATTCCAATAAGTCAAGTGAGGGGATCTATATATCAAGCAAATGCAGGGTCTCCCCTTCTCGTCGGGTTTTCAACCCCAGTGTGACGATATCATGGGCATGGAACCAGCCAAATACCCTGTGCCAGTCTCACCGATATGTTATCCAAAAGCTTTCTCCGAGAAGCGAGATCGCCAATAAGCAGATCAGAGGCGTGACCCCCGCAGGCATCATAAGAATCCGAATCCCCGACAACTCATCTCGCAGTGAACACACGTTACAATATAGGTTCGTCCCCCATAAGTAGCTGTTCATTAAACCATATAGTGGAGTCAAAGCAGTTTTTTATTTTCATTTGCACATTCCACGGGAGGAGTGAGATAAAGGATTCCCAAGTATTGAAAAATTGCTTGACCTTTTGCTCTTTGTGGAGAGAGGCCTCCATCCAATCCATCTTCATCAGATAGGAGAGTTTGTCAAGAAACATTTTGAGCGGCGGGGCCTGATCATGAAGCCAGGTTTGTAGGATAGCCTTTACCCCCCGCTGCCGCCACGTAGTGCAATAGTCTATGCGCCCCGGGGGAACAGTGGTGTGTATCAGGGTCCAGGTACCCAAAGATTGCCCATAACGCTGTGTTAGGAACAAAGTTTGTGAGGTGTTCAGAGGTGAATACTTGTATTCTGGACCAGAAAGTTTGGATATTTGGGCAGGACCATAGACAATGATAGAGGTTAGCCTCCGGTGTGTGGCATTTGAAGCACTGCGATGTGGGATAGACGCCTATTTTGTGCCCTATATGCGGTGTTAGGTATGACCTATGGGAGACTTTCAATCTCCTCTCCAGGAAACACGCCGAAGGGAGAAATTTATGTGCCTGTGTCAGAGCCGCTAAAATGGTTGTGTAGGTGAGCGTGTGGTCATCTGTTTGCCATTTGGTTAGGGGGGTTTGAGTTTGAGAATAATCTAAGGGAACGTGGATAAATTGATAATTACGAGTGATTTGACCCCTGAGGTAGTTTTGTTTTGAAAAATGATGTCGCAGGCATGGGTTCCATTCTTGGTCAGGTATCGGTGATAGTATCTTTGTTAAGTAGCTTTTGACTTGCATATAGCTAAAGAGATCAATCGGGTGATCCGGAAACTTAGAACATAGCTCTGTAAAGGAGAACATCCTACGCTCTTCTATGTTCACGAATTGCCCCACAGAAGTGAGCCGCAGCCTGTACCATCTGTGAAAGACAGCAGCAGGGTTACCACTCTGAAAGTCAGGGTTACATACCAAGGGCATATGAAGAGATAGCAGAGGAGAAAGATGAAAGAGAGATCTTATCTTCTGCCATGCCTTCCATGTGGTAAATAGTAAGGGGTTGGCCCTTGTTTCCCTCGTCAGGCTCCCATAAGGAAGATGCAAGAGTCCTGATAAAGCGTTCCCCATGAACAATGCCGAGTCTAGAGGTGAGGAGGTGTATACGGAGGTGTTGTGGATCCAGTCAGAGATATACCGATATAGAGCTGCCAGATTGTAGTGTTTAATATTGGGGAAGTTGATACCCCCGTTACCCCTGGGCTGCTGCAGGATGATATAGGCTATTCTGGATCTTTTCCCGCCCCAGATAAAGGTTCTATAGAGAGAGTTGATTCTGCGCTCGTCTTTGGGTGTGAGGTAAATTGGGAGTGTGTGGAAGAGGTACAGGAGGCGTGGGAATTCTGTAATTTTGAGTAGATTAGCCCTGCCCAGATAAGAGAGTGTAAAGTGTTTCCAGGAGAGGAGCGTCTTCTCCAGTTCCGTTATATAGTGCGATATGTTGGTGCTATAGAGTGCGGACGGGCGTTTCGTGATTCGGACTCCTAGATATGTGAGGGCCTGAGAGTTCCATTTAAATGGGAATTTGCGTGACCACGGGTGCGGAGGGGCCTTTCAGTAACATCGCTTCTGTCTTATCCAGGTTCAGAGTGTAACCGGACAGTCGCCCCACCCCCTCCAATTCACTCAAAACAAGGCAATTTTTATTTTTTTTAAATTAAGAATTACACTAAGATTACATTTTTTATTTTTAAGGCATATTTTTCCCATTTACTATGGACAATGGCAAAAACGTTTCAAAGAAACACTTCAAAAATATTTGGCAAGTCTGCCTCAAACGCCTGATACTCAGAGTGTTTTTTTCTTGAAAACTGCCTCGTATTTGTCTGATTTGAACAGAAGCCATGTGGACATACCCTTAAAGCAGTCCGGAAGATCAGATCTCCTCTATTTCAGGTGACAACTTGGGAGAGTAGGCATGTTTGCTTGAGGGTATGTTCACACGGCATATGTTTGAGGCCGAAAAATACAAGGCTGATTTTAAAGGAAAATTGCCTCTGAATCCAGTTGATTTGGGTTTTTGCATGCATGTTTTGAGGTGCTTTTTGTTGTGTCCATGGAAAATTCGGCTCCAAAAATGGCTCAAGTAGTGGCATGCTGCTTCTTTTTACAAGGCGTATTTTTACGAGGCATTTTTTATTTTTTATTCAGCAGTGTAAAAATACCCCTCATGAACAGCACAATGTATTTCCTATTGAAATCAATGAGAAACTGTTTGCAGGCTTATTTCAAGTGTGTTTTGGAGCTCCAAAATATGCCTGAAAATAAGCCGTGTGAACATACCCTAAAGGGTATGTACACCTTTGCAAACATTAACTTATATTCATTGAAGCATATAAGAAAAAAATAGTTGGTAAAGGTGTACATAAAAAGCAGCTGATGCTGTCATTTACATGCCCCAGTTCTGATAGAAGCAGGTTCAGTGTCTTGTTACGCAATGACACTATTGAGTTAACTGTGGCTGCGCATTTTTTTTTATTTGCTAATGAGCGAATGTTGAAACCGTGTTCTCCTTATCTTCACTTTGGAATATCTTGTACAGTCAGAGCAGAAGTCATTTCCGTATTTCTTCTTCAAGTGAGTAACTTAAAAATTCTTTGGAATTGTTCTAATTTGTTAACTGTAAAATGTAGAAATATTTTTGGTATCTGTATTTTGGTATCACATTGGCTTTTAGTTGTGTATTATGTACTGTTCATGGTGTGGATTTTCTAACGTTGGGACGTTGCAAGGTTATTTGTTTCTCTCGAGGCTTTATCTGCAAGGCTTCAGAGTCAGCGAATGTACAGTGTTCTCCTTTTAGAAGTGGCACAATTAGTTAAACTGCTGATGTGTGGCTGAGACCGATTTAATCAATGAAAGTGTAATTTCTTTAATTTTTATGTGTGCGCTACAGTTTTTTGCGGATTGAGAATACCACATCTATTTAGACAGGCCTATAAAATTCCCTAATCTGACTCCTTTTCATGGCCCTCCATTTAGATTAGTCATCAGAATAAGATTCCCTCACACTCCTTCTCTTCATGTCCGTCATACACGGATAGTGGCTGGTGACCGGCTCATGCAGCTTTATGATACCACCGCATGTGTATAAAAATGGCCAGACCATTGTACAGAACAAACACTATTACACTTTGTGTCTCCCTTATGTCCTCATAGATTGTAAGCTCTTGCGAGCAGGGTCCTCACTCCCCAGGTTTGAATTGTAAATTAACTTTGTCACTATGTAATGTCTGATATTGTTTTCATGTTCCCTCTACATTGTAAAGTGCTGCGTAATATGTTGGCGCTATATAAATAAAGATTATTATTATTATTATTATCTAAGGCTTCGTTCACTCTTGCATCCTGGCTTCTGTTTATAACTGATCCATTTTTTTGGACAGATCCTGAGGGACCCTATTTACTTTAATGGAGTACTGGGGTTCTGTTATTTTTAACGGCAAGAACAGTGCTTAAGACTGTGCTATTAAAAAATTAAAGGGAAGCTTTACAGAAGCAATATGGTTCTAGCATCTAGTCCATGAAATATTAAATTATGTGACATCTATATCAGGCTAACACATATATGGAAACAAAATAAGGAACTTTTTTTTTTTTACTTCCTCTTGTATATAAGAACTTGACATTTTGCATATTGTTCCAACACTGCCAACAAAAGCTTTTTAGGAGCTGTCAGACATCATGTGATTAAGTACTAAAAGCAAATAGCTGCTATAAATATTCTTCTGTATCATATTCTTCATACACCATGACACATTTTAGGTATATATTGCAATGCTGAGACTAATTTTAACGTTTTTTACCTTTCTGAATTTGACATTTGAATAACTTTTTATATGTCCTCCTTTTTGTGCAAATTTGGTGGTCAAACCAATACTACTGTGTGTGTGTGTGTGTGTGTGTGTGTGTGTGTGTGTGTGTGTGTGTGTAGCTTAAAGGGTAACTAAACTTTAAAAAAATGTTTGACATGTAAGAAGTTTTGATCGGTGGGGTCCGAGCACGAGGGGCCCCACCGGTCACTAAAACGAAGCGGCAGAAGTACTCAGGTGAGCGCTCTGCTGCTTCGTTTGTAATCGACTTTCCTCAGAAAGCCAAGTGAGCAGTGTATGGGCTCGTAGACTTTAAGCCCATACACCACTTGCTTGGCTTTCCGAGGAAAACCCCTCCGAAAAGAAGCAGCAGAGCGCTCACCCGAGCGCTTCTGCCGCTTCATTTTAGCGATCGTGGGGGTCTCATTGCTCTGATCCCCACCGGTCGAAACTTTGGACATGTCACTATGACGCGGCAATTTTTTTTTTAAAGTTTACTTACCCTTTAAAATAATGATCCATTTTATGTATATTTAGATTGTGCGCCCCAATGGGGACAGTAAAAAAGAGGACCTCTGTGCAACACTGCGTAATATGTTGGCGCTATATAAGTAACTGTAATGTTTACCAATTGTTGGCAACAAAACGTTAAACAAAAGTAGAGGTTGCTTTTAAGACAACACTAGTATTTAACAAACATAACTGTTTGCAAAATTACCCTGTCCAATAACCATTACTTTAAACCTGTGGGTTTTATTGGACATATCGAAGACTCGAAGTCCTGGAATCCTCATATTTATTTTTTTTATATTCGAAATTCAAAAATTGTTGAATAAAAAAATGCCACCAAAAAAAGTACATAGCCTTTTAAAATTACTTTCAGACTAACACACTTCGTGGAATAAATAGGGATAACAATACAGTATAAATTGTACGTGAAAGAAACAGTTCAAGGTTTATCAGTGCCTGACATTACAGCCATGAATTAATCAGCTGTATTACCCCTATGTCCTTGTGAAAACAGTCCCTGTTTGTATTCTACTCTTGTCAAAGGAACATTAGGGGGAGGTTTATCAATGCATATATGCCAATTTTGTAGTTTTAAGTACATTGTAAAATGTGTTCAGCCCAATCGTATTTCCAAAGCCCATGCTTCACTTTTGTAGACCGATGCAAAACTTTAAAATGATCAAATTTGAAATCAGTAAATGAGGCTTCACCGTCGGCCTATGTGTAACAGGTTTACTAAGTTTTTCTGCTATTTTCTATTTAGAAATTAAATAGAAAACATTTAAAGTTGTTTTAAAATTGTGCGCTATATCCCTTAACAGGCGTGCACCATGTTGTGGAATATAGCATATGCTGCTCTACTGTGGTAGACTGGGAGGCAGCGAGAGCAGAAAAAGGCAGAACATGGTTTACGCGATAGATAGGTGGGGCCTGCATCTATCTGACATTTGACATACGGGGTTAAAGGAGTTGTGAAGGATTAGAAAAACATGGCTTTTTTGCAGAATTTATATACTGTTAAAGTACATGAGGAAGAAGATTCGAGTAATAGGGCGTCATCACATTGCAGGGTCACAATGCGTAATTTACTGTGTATTCCGATACAATGCATGAAGTAAATACAAGCGTATACAGCTCTGAACACCGATTGCAGTTTTACACACCGCATAATGCAGGGATTTGCTTCCACTATTCTTGCTGCCAGCCTCTAAATCCTCCTCATCTGGCACAATACTTCCCATTACGACACAAGTTCAGATCAGAAACCACTGATCAGGTTTCTGTATTTTCCTCCCTTAGGCTACACATTCCTCCGAAGACAATCGCATTCCTCCGGATAATTCTTCATGATAGATAAGCAACTTTTAAGTGGAGCTGTCACAGGAGGTTTGCGCTGGCATGACTGGTGTCACTAGTGCTGGGCACCTCAGGGGAGTTCTGTGGTAACCCACAACAAAGGCTTCCATCCACAGCACCATGCTTCAGCTGTGTAGCAGGAATGGCAGATGTATGCCCTTCGTCGAGAGAGCAGGTCAGTCCTTACTAGATCCTAATTAGCAGGACAAATAACTGGTTAGGACCACAGATGTACACAGATATATTAACTACCTCCTGTCTTGCGCCAGCAAGTTATTGCTAAGTAATGCAATGCAGGCCTTCTCTGCCAGTGGTTACAAGGCACTGTGCCATCTGCGTTTCTTTCTGCATTGTCTTCTCTGCTTTCTTGCTGCTTTATGGGTGGGCTGGTAGGGCATTCGGCCCGATGTGCTGGGAAACGGGGGTACTACTGGTAAAAGTAGCAAAAGTTAGTTTTTTTAAAATTTCATAAGGAGGATATACCTAAATAAGTAAGAAAAGATGTAATGGGTCTCTTACAGGGTGCTGATTTTTTTTTTTTTTAGTTTTTTTTTTTTTTTTACATATCTTACATCTATGGGTCTGTCGCCCCTAATAACCACATTACAGATGTCCTTTTTTCTCAGCTGGGAAGCACATCTTTCAATATGATTGTTTGCTATGGAGAACACTTTTATTTCTCCATCACTTACTTTCATAAATAAAACCCAATTAAATGGATTTATATACTGTAGATAAGTATATACAGCTTTGAAGTTCTCCCCATAGCAAGCATCCCATCCTCCTCAAGGTACATGCCTGTTATGGTGTACAGGCAATGGCTTTATAAAATGTCATTAACAATTGTTTTAGTATAATTGCGCACGAACACTGGCATGGTTGTTTGTGAATCTGCCCCATTCTGTTGTGGTCACTCTGATTTAGGCCTCATGTACACGGGGTCCCTACGGTTCCAAATGACAGACCCGCTGGCACTCTGTGTACCTATCTGCGGCACCATGTTCTCCTCTAGAAACAATGATTCTAGGGGGTAATACTCCCATAATATGGAATTTGCTTGAACATGCCGCCAGTTTTTCGTTTTTTTTCCATATAGAAAATTGAACGCACAATAAGTTACAGTATGGGCCCATATTATAGATCCATACAACACATTACCTGTATGTGAAACTTTAGAAGCAAAGACAGTCTAGCAGTATGTAATGACAGGGGGGTAGGGAAACAGACAGTGAGCCCTAATCTACCCACCACTCAGTCCCTGCCTACTTGCCATGACCCGCCCTAGGCGACGGGGTACAACTGGGCGACGGTCCCTACGCTCAGTAGGTGCACGACAAACAGACAAGGGGACACGAGCAAAGGGAAATGGGGCAGTTGCCCACGGCAATACCGTGAGCAACAAGAGAGGTGAACAAGCCGAGTTAAACCAGGAATGTACGAGGTACCAAACGCAGAGCAGGAGAGTAGTCAGAAAGCCGGGGTCAGTATGAAGCAAGGTCAAATAGCTAGGAGCTGCAGCAAGGCCAGGAAACCACACGAGAAGAATCACAAGCAAAGGAGGAACAGGAAAGGCAGGTATAAATAGACAGAGGGCAGAACTAGCTCCGTCTGGCCAGGCTGCGATAGGCTCTCCCACTCCTAAGCCTGCCATCCTTAGTGGTGGAAGATGGAGTCGGTCTCAGAGACATAGAACCAGGTGCAGACTGATTACCCATGGGTGTATACACAGAAGTGCCTGGCAGATCCTTTACACAGTGATGGCAATAATTTTGGAAATCTCAAATTTTTTCCAACAATTTTCTCCGCCCCAACCCCCCCCAACCCCCCCCCCCCCTAATCTTGTAGTGACCATCAACAATCTTATTAGACTTTTTGCAAAATACTATTCAATGAATATCAGATTTTTTTTATTTCATCAGGGGGAAATATTTATTATATATATATATAAGTCCGTGGACATTTTTGCTGCCTAAACCTTTTCATATAATGTCGCTCGTGATTGCAGCTTCACTATGACCGCTGCACATGTGTGTGTGTGTCTGAACCAGAAGTGAACCGTTCCACGCTACAGATTGTACTTTACTTTTTTTTTTCATATTTTTATTTTTCACTGCCCACACTTCCTTGCGCGCTGCTATTTTTCCAGCGTTTATAAACCCCAGAGGTTTGGCATTGTCCACTATGAGTCAGGTGCTTTTTTACAGGAAGATTTGTCTGCCTATATTTGGGAAGCTTAGCTGTCAAAATAGACTTTAATTTTCATGATTTCTTTTTTTCCGGTGACCGAGGTTGTGACAGCCTTCCATGTAACCACAGTGCACACAGCTGGTATTCACTGAGCTATTTTAACACACTGTGGCGTCTAGTCATAAGACTAGTGGAGAGGTGTGAGACATTTATATTCCGAAATTTAACTCCCATTTCTATGCAACTCTCCGCTATTAGAAAAGAGTGAACGGAAAACAGATGTTTGCTAGCATGCTGCCTTAAATATTGAGGCAAAAACAAACCGGTGAATTGTCTTGGGATTTTACAGTATGGAGAGATCTAATTTTATCTCATGGCCTTATGTAAAGAGTCCCTCATGGGAATGCGTTTAAATAACGGAGTAAAAAAACATGCTCTACCTCTGTAACATTCAGAGTATGTACTGAAAATCCGTAACAAATGCATCACATGCAAACTTGGCCTTCAGCTTTCCATACACATTAGTTTAAATTCAGTGGATACCGCTCATAATATATTGTGTATGTGGGGCCTTCTGACTATCCTTCGAAAGCAGATGTTGGAGGGTAAAAAATGGTTGGGTAATGTTGGATTTCAACATGCCTGATCCTTCGTTCTGCCGGGAGTTAAGCGACTTGTCTCCATGTCGCCTATGGTTTATGGGGATATTGGGGGACATGGTACCTATCAGACGGCACAATTTCACCTATAGTACTTTCTTTTACCAAGACTTTGGCTAGGCTGGCCCCAGGACTGAAGTGCCTCAACCTAATTCGCTGGGTAATTCTCTGGATAACGTAGCAGGTAGTGAATCAGAGCAAATTAGGGGAATAGAGGCTGCTGCTGCTAACACCCGTGAAAGTCTCGAACGTACCATGAAAAATATTCAGGAGATATGGGTCAGGCAGTCTAGAAGTCCGTAACTAGAGTCAAACAAATAGAGATGTGGTACCAGGGAATAAACATAAACGTAGTTGGATAGGCGGGTCTCGGTAACAGATGTAGCAGTGCTGGATAATAGGTACAGCAGAGGGTAGTTCACAGGGGTAGTCCGACAAGCTGAGAGTCAGTAACGGTGATGTAGCACCGCTTGTTATTTGGTACAGGGTGGATGAAGCAGTAGAGTGTCAAAACACATTGCATCCATACAGGGAACATAGGAGCCACCTTTTAACTGAGGCCAGTGCTTTAATTTTGACTAGCCAGGCAGCTCTGCGTACCCACTGCCCAACACGCCTGTCCCTGTTGTGGCGGCTGGCTGGACGAGATGGCACTGAATCGGGATGAGTCGAGGACGTGACTCTGTTTCAGAGAATGCAGGTGAAACCATGCATGCCCTCCCCTTCCTACCCTAAAAATAAATAAACCACTCCCACTAATGTGTTTGTGGTCCATAGTAGTAGTAGTAGTAATAGTAATAATAAAAAATGAGTGCTCTTTTCAAAATGATAATGGTAATTTAAAAGTATATTAAGCAAATAAGTCTTTTATCTTCAGTTGACAACCAAGCATATACAGCGTTGTCTGCCTCACACGAAATCTTACATCTATATCCAGGTTTAGATGTCTGACGTTGGATTTAATTCATTTTTGATCCTGATCAGAATTTTCAGCGTTGGATACATCAGTGTTGTAAAGGTTTGCAGCTGTACTGCAGTTTAGTAAAACCTCCACAGACTTCTTCCAGACATCTCTCAGACTTACTGTCTCTGCCAACTATTCCATTTACTTTCATACACTGTCCGCAAAAACTCTGCACCTGTCTACTAGAAAAGCCACATAAACAGGACTGTACAATAAAGTTTATACACTGACTATTTTAATGTATTTTATATGGCAAATATATTTTAAATAACCCACAGCACTGTAGAGTTTGACTAAATGGAAATCTAAAAAGCAAAAAGTCAGTCACCTATGAATAGTTCCATGGATGCAGGGCAGCACTTGCTTCAATAGGAAAAAGGTGATTCCAGCATCCAAATGGAGGAACATCAAATCGTTTGAATTTTAACTGGTTGGTAAAGGTGTGGTCCAGGCACAGACATCTGGTAGCGGGAGCAGTTGATCAGTCGGTGCGGGGCCCGGGTGTTGGACTCCTACCGATCAAATATACTGATGACCTATCCTGTGGATAGGTATCCACAGGATAGGTCATCAATATATGATTGGTTGGGGGTCCAACACCTGGACCCCGCACCGATCGATGAGTGAACATCCGGCTCCAACTACTGCATAACGTCCAGCAGCCGGAGCAGCTGATCGGTGCGGGGTCCGGGTGTTAGACCCCCACGATCATATACTGATAACCTATCCTGTGCATAGGCCACTAGTTGTCCGTGCCTAGACAACCACTTTAAGCAAAAAGATTGAATGCTTCACAATTTAAGAGCTTACGGTGGAGATCACCGCCCCGTAATGCAGGATTAAGGGCAGGTTCACACCTGCATTGGTCTTTCCGTTCTATTTAGTCAGAGGATCCGAACAACGAAAATACCGGAAGGTGGCTGACTTAACAGATTGACTATAAAGGGTTCTGTGAGGTTTCCGTCAGGGTGTATGTAGTTTTACTAGAAACAATAACTCGGCATGCTGCGCTATTGTTTCCAGTATTTTCGTCCAGATATGCGACAGAGGCCCCTAACGGAGACTCCAACGCAGATGTGAACTGGCCCTAACTTGTGCAACTCCCTGTACTATGACTGAAGAGATATCACCAATGTGTATTTTTGAAAAATGAAGTCCCCCAGTGCACATACATTTGGTTACAAATAGATGTCTTCTAATCGTTACCTTCAGATTGCAACTCGTGCACCTAAGGCTGGGTTCACACTAGCGTTTGCCATTCTGTTGGTTTGTTCTGTCAGAAGGGCAGAACAAAGGAAAAACACTGTCGGCCGGAAACCCATTGACTTAAAAGGTTTTCGTCAGGATGTCCGTGGCTTCGCCGCAAACTATAGGGCAGCATGCTGCGCTACTTTTTCTAGTATTGGCCGGATCTGCGACGGAGGCCCCTAGCAGAGCCTCCAACACAGATGTGAACGAGGCCCGACATATTGTCGTTTTCAACTTGCACATGTAATAAAGTAAACAACAAAAGTTGTATTAAAATTAATGTATTGTTGCTCGAGTTTACATTTACTAAATGAAAAATATATATTTCCATCTAGTTAAACCTATTATCCTGCAGTGTTAGTCCAAAGGAAGGCAAAACATCAATTTGTCCGTTTTTGAAAGTTGTTTTGCGCAGAATATGGTTATCTTCATCATTGCGCACACACAAGACATATCATTAATAAGATCTGATAAGAGTTCTTGGTCCTCCAACTAGCATGAAAACCAATTTAATTCTGAATAAATATATCTATCCAGACCAAAAAACAAACAAACAAGATGCAAAACTCAATTGTAATGTATCAAATATAAAATATATACATTTTATTGAAAAATACTAAAATAAAGCATATAAAAAGGTCCACAGACACACTAACAAAAAGAAGACCATCAAATAAACTCCTGCAAAAGAGCAATCAACAATGTATACATGAGTCAGAGAATGATCATCCAAAAAAGAGAGAACGACGCAGCACTCAAAAAAAACTTGGGTTTATTCATCCACCATCCACTACAACTTTTCACCCACTCTATGAAGGCTTTTTCAAGTCCGAGAATGAGGTATGGCATGTACAAACCAACAACTGTGCAAATTAATGTATAGATACATGTTCAACAATAGCCTATATAGGAGGAAATTGCTGAGGAAAGAGTAACCATACTGACCCAAAAAGTGCTGGAGTAGTTGATGGACGTCCACCCCGAGTCACGTTTCAGGGCACCCCCAGACAAAGGCAAGTGCGCCGAAATGCGGGTCGGGGTGGACGTCATTCAACTACTCCAGCACTTTGATTACTCTTTTGCAGGAGTTTATTTGACGGTCGTCTTTCTGTTAGTGTGTCTGTGGACCTTTTTATGTGCTTTATTTTAGTATTTTTCAATAAAATTTATACATTTTATATTTGATACAATTGCGTTTTGTTACATTACAATTGCATGTGTGTGTGTGTATATATATATATATATATATATATATATATATACACATTTTTTTCTTTGCATCTTTCTTTACTGTGCATTTTATACCTTTCTGAGTAGCCTGACATGCGTTAGTTTTGCTATGGAATCTGACCGGTTTATATAATAATAATAGTACAGACAGTGTCCCCAAATTAAGTATTTGTTACGTTACTTTATTGCATACTAGGATTTATGTAATATAAACCCTTTTAAGTAGATACTTCTCCTTTAAGTGTCACAGCTGTGATAGCCAAAAGTTCTAAAATGTACGCGGAATAGCCCCATAATTTATATTTAATAACAGGATGCCAGGAATGCAGTTCTTAGAACATTACTCAGCTCTGTCCTCCCACGTTGTGACACCAGAAAACGATCTATACTCCCTTTAGTGGAGTCAAGAAAAACGCATTAAACTACTAGAATTCCAGATAAGTTGACTTATAATACAGTGGTGTCTTTAAAAGGGGTTGTCTGGTTTTTACAATCCCTTTTTGTTCAAAGGGATTGTTCCTGTGAACAGCTTTATATTCACACGTGGCAGATTTGTTGCAGAAATTCCTTTTGACTGTTCCGCTGGTCTGCTTGCAGTAATCCATACACATCCTACCAGGGCTAGCATCCGCACCCGGCGAACCCGGGCAAGTGATGGGACCAACTACTCTTGGGAGGGGGCGACTTAGCCGCCAGGTGCTGACTCTTCCGTTGTCACGGCATCACTGTCCATATATGGCAGTTATGTTAGGAGAAGAGAAGGTGTCCCAGGCAGAAGCGACTCAGCTCCGGGACTCCATCTCTGGGGAAGCCCCTAACATCACTATCCATATATGGACAGTGTTGTCAGGAGCAGAGGAGTGTCCCAGGCAGAGTGCTAGTAGTGCTCTGCCCGGGACTTTGGCTCTGGGGTTGCCTCTGACACCACTAGCCGTATATGGACAATGATGTCAGGGGCTTCCCCAGAGGTGGAGTACCAGAGCAGAGCCTTTACTAGCGCCCTGCCCGTCACTATATGGACAGTGATGTCAGAAGCCGAGCGGGAGTCCCAGGCAGAGCGCTAGTAGGGCCTACGAAGTCTGTGTCGCCCAAGGGCCCACATAAACCTGGAGCAGGCCCTGCATCCTACAGAAGTTTCTGCAACAAAACTGCCACTTGCAAACATAGTCTTAACCTCTTCCCTCTACTGCCATTTTTGGATTTTTCCTCCCCCCCCCCCCTTCCAAAAGCCATAGCTTTAATTAAAAAAACTTTAACACTCTAACTTTCTTTTGCTAGTCACCCTAGAGGACTGGAACCAGTAATCGTTGAAATACTTTCACGATATACTGCAATGCTAAAGTCTCTGTCTGGACCGGTGGTCACGGAGTTTAAATATCTGGGGGTCAGGGTGACGGCGAAAGCACAGGATTATATGTCCCTTAATGTAATGCCACTGTTAACAACGATAAAGACCAAAGTAGAGGCTTGGAATAAGCTACCGTTATCGGCTCCGGGTAGGACGAATTTGATTAAAATGATCCTTATGCCTCAAGTGCTGTACGTCTTACATAATTCCCCGGTATGGATCCCCAAATATTGGTTTAGGAGGTTGCATAACCTTTTCAGGGACTTAGTATGGAAGAAGGGGGTGCCCAGGATTAAACTGGAGAAACTTCAATTGCCTAAGGAGGAGGGGGGCCTAGCTTTGCCTAATGCATGGGTGTATTATTTAGCTGCCCAATGTCAGCATTTCTGGGGGTGGGAGCAGGAGGAGACCTGGGGGTCCAGTGTGCGCATGCTATCGCATCTTGGGGGGGGGGGAGAATCCGCTGGCAGGACTGGAAGCACACCGCTATAGAAAACTGGCGAGTACTCGACCCACCCTGCTTCTCATACATAAGGTGTGGTGGCATTGTAAGAAATTGTTGGAGATAGGAGAGTGTACTAAATATACCCCACTCTGGAGGAATACATATCTGGGGGAAATGGGCAAATTGGAAGGGATGCAGGGATGGGAGCAGCGAGGTATAATACGATTGAGTCAGTTGTACGAGGGAGGCATACTCAAATCCTTTCAGCAGTTACGGGAGGAGTTCCAGTTGGATTCCCGCATGTTCTATCAGTACCTGCAGATTCGGCATGCTGTGCAGACACAAGCGGCCAGTGTAGACATGGCGATCCATGCCACCAGGGTGTTGGAACATATTGCTAAAGCAGCAACGTCAAAGGGATTAATTTCATTGGTTTATCGCAGGTTGCTGTCGGAACATCTGGGAGATCCTATGGCACCAGCCAAAGCTGCATGGGAAAGAGATGTGGGTCCTATTTCTACAGACCACTGGGAGGCGGTTTTGGCGGCATCATGTACTTTGTCCATAAATGTAGCACAACGGAGATCACAGTTATTTCTGATACATAGGGTGTATAGGACCCCATGGGTTCTGAAACAAATGGGATTAAGGGCAGACGCCAGGTGTCCTAGGTGTCCGGAAGAAAAGGCAGACATCCTTCATATGTTCTGGTCCTGCGGGAGATTGGGGGCCTTATGGATGGAAATGACAGAGTTAATGGGCCGAGTGTTTGAGGTACAGATTCTATTGGATCCAGTGGTAATGCTGCTGGGGTATGTCGGGGATTTGGAGGGGGATAGGATGACAGGGCTGGCAATTGCAAAAATACTATACCAAGTTAGGAAGGGAATAGCAAAGCACTGGCTGGATGGGACCCACGCTCGAAGCAAAAAATTATAGGGGCACTTAATTCTCAGGTTCTGATGGAATATAGGATATATTCCAAGAGGGGGTCCAAGACTAAATTTGAAAAACAATGGGCTAGGTGGATTGATCACTCTGGGTGTACTTCCTCGGAACTTATGACGCTACGTGCACTGGTCGCACTCTAAATGGTTCTGGGGTTCAAGGGAACACTAAGGGCGCGGGGGGCACGGGAGCAGGGAGGGCCAGGTCACACATTCAGGAACAGAGCCACTGACGGTTGCATACATGCGGGGAGTTGGAGGAGGATGGGGGATGGAAATGGGAAGGAGAAAGAGATAGGATAAAGAAGATCGTAACGGGAAGGCCGGCTGGGGGATACAGGGGGGAGTTGGGGGGAAGGGATTGTTTTGTTGGAAATAAATGTTTGGGTCTTTGGAGCGATGCTTTCACAATGTATGAAAATGTATAATGACCTGTATTGATGTGAAGTTTGTTGAATAAACTTGAACTGATTAAAAAAAAGTCTCTGTCGGGGCTTAATAGGTGTACTTCAATAGGCCCCCATGCTGCCATGACATTGGCTCACAGCGATCGTGTTGTGGCGGATTGAACGCCAGAGGGAGCTGCCCCCCTATTTCTAATGTCTTACATGCAGCGGTCACTATTGACTTTCCATACCCCCCCCCCCCTGACATTACGTCTCGTGTGTGTGTATGTGTATATATACGGAAGGTGTCTGTTTTTTGTTTTTGAAAAAGTTGTGCAAAGCCCTTAACCCCTTTCTATTTCAAATCAGTGTGATTTGGTGCAACTTTCAAAATACTTTTGAAAATAATTGTAACTTTTTGAGATACAGCTGCTTTTGTATTCTGTATACAGAGCAGCTGCATCATGGGCTAAGACCTGAATCTGTCAGTTCAGCGGCACCGACGAGTTCAGTGAAAGCGGGTCCTGACATGCAGGATCCACCTGTAATCGATCACAACTAAGATCTGATTGAATACAGGTGTATCTGTGTGTCGGAGACACGCAGGACCCGCTGACACTGAACCAATCAGTCACATGGACCTGACACATACAGGTTTTAGCGCTAGATACAGCTGCTCTATATACAGTAAATAAAGCAGCTGTATCTCAAAAAGTAAAAATAATTTTTCATAAAGTTTTTTGTTTTTTTTCTCCATTAATAGAAAAAAATACTATTTCAAAAGGTGTACAGAGCCTTTAATCTGTTTGGGAATCTGCCAGCAAGTGTTCAATACTGCTGCAGCGCCACCACAGGTGAAATTATTCATTAAGTAGTGCCCATTTTAATTTAATGTGCTGTCCATATAATGCACGGCCATGCTGGACTCTATGCTCAGACTAGTTGATGGATATCCTGAATAATAGACCTTTTTTTTTTAACTCGGAACGCCCTAATAGGTTATCTAAAAATGGATTTTGCTAAACCAGACAACCCCTTTTTAATGTTCATTTAATGCGTAATGCCCTGTTATGGGTCTCTCTGGTCACTTTGATCATCCTATATTAAATTTTCATTTTCCTATGTAGTAATTGTGTATTATTAAGGCAGTGTTTTTGTCTACAGAATGGAGTAGCTAAATGATTGTCGTGCTTGTTTTCATAATAATCGCATACGTCTGTCATTGTTTCCATGATTACACCCTTCTTAATGATAGGTCTTGCTTATTTTTCAGGGGTTCCGAGGAAATCACTTCGCACATTGATATATGAAGGATTTGAATTCGGTGCTTAAATTCTTTCCCACTAAAGCGTTGGGGACCACTATAGAAATTACTATTGAAGATTGTATGGTCAACCTATCCCTATCCGGAATCCGTGTTTTTTTTTTCGTTTTTTTTTCTTTTCGGTTTTCAGTAAAATATATATGTAAATATGTTTTATTTATTACATAATACATTCAATGCAAAATATTTTTTGGAGCAAGGTCACGTAATGTTTCCTCCGTATACTGGATATACGGAATAAAGCTGGTGTTTTGGCAGTATTATGGAATGTTCAGTCATCAAGCTCTTGCATAATGTTTGCTCTACCTCACAAGGCGCAGTAAATATTTTTCACCTAAACCGTACTTATGGTAGGTGGCGTGTCATCTGACCCACTCTTCAATATAAAGTTCATCAGGACCTCCAAAGTCACCACTGGCATATCACACCCTATATATGGGTAATATACAGAAGGTTTATTTCTGATGCAACTTTAGTAAAACTTCCTGGAATCCTAGAGCACTCTTCTTCTTCTTGCTATAATGCACTGTATTCGTTGGCAGTACCGATTTACCCACCAGAAAAGGACAGTATGGACCGTACTGCTGTGTGCAGTTGCCTTCTTGATCTATTTCATGTATTTCTGCCCAGACTTCTCAAATCCAGTGGATCCCATTGATGCATTTGATAAAAACGTATGCATGTGTGGACAGTGCAAGCCAACACCCCTAAGGACTCCATGGTTTCAGCAACATTTCAATGGATCTATTGAGCCTCTGCTAGTAAGAAAGGATCAGCTCATACCTGAACATGTTCTGAAATGGTGGCTGGTGCGTATAACTGAATACCGTTAAAGATTTTACAAATGATTACTATTATTTACATTCATGCTAGACTTTAAGGGAACACTCCGGGCACAACTGATGCACTGTAATAGGCCTAGTGCAGTCCCTGAGGGAGCGGATTATGACGCAGGCATTCTCTTTAGTGTTTTTTTGAATACCTGTATCTTGCATTATACCTTGCACTAGGCATAACACAGTGTAGGTTTTGCTCAGAGTGTTCCTTTAATGCAATTTATATGTATGTTTGCTACACAGAGCCTCATGTATCATAAAAAGCTGTTTTGTTGCATATAGCAACTGTTTTAATTTCTAACATCCATTTTCCGTACTGCAATGGATTGGTGATGAGTTCATATATTTGCTAAGACATTTTTAATATATGAAACCCACAATGCCTCCCTTGGTACACAAGTCTCACGGCCTCCTTTTTATATCCTAAGCCTGCGTAATTTCTAGTGCAATTGTTTCATGCTACTTGTTGACCACATTTAGGAAACTTAAAAAATAGCATGTGTAGCATGGAGCGGTAGTCTGCTGTATAGCAGATAGTACTTTGGACCCCTTCCTGACACTTGACATAACTGTATATCATGGCCAGGAAGGGGGAGTATTGAGTGGACCCTGGGCTGAGCCCGCTTAGTACTCAGCGGGTGGCAGCTTTAGGCTATGTTCACACAGAGTATTTTGGGGGAGGAATATCTGCCTCAAAATTCCGTTTGGAACTTTGAGGCAGATATTCCTCTCCCTGCACGCCGATTTTCGCGGCAATTATCGCGCCGTTTTTCGCCCGCGGCCATTGAGCGCCGCGGGCATAAAACAGCGAGAAATACGCTTTCTCCTGCCTCCCATTGAAGTCAAAGGGAGGTCGGAGGCGGAAGCGCCCGAAGATAGGGCATGTCGCTTCTTTTTCCCGCTAGGCAGTTTTACTGCTCGCGGGAAAAAGACGCCGACGCCTTCCATTGAAATCAATGGGAGGCGTTCTCGGGCCGTTTCTGCCGAGTTTTGCGACACGGTTTCCGCGTCAAAAAACTCGGCAAAATACCCCGTGTGAACATAGCCTTATGTTACAGCCAACAGTTCACTGTGACTTCCGGGATCGGAAAACTCAGATCCCGGCTGTTTAACCATTTAAATGTCACGGTCAACAGCGACCGCAGCATAGAGTTGTAGGAAAGAGGGGATGCCCCCCTCTGTCATCCCATCACCCCCTGAGGCAGGGCTTAATATGAGCCAGTAAAAATTACAATGCACTGTAATAGGTAATTTTCAAGGCAACTTAAACATGCAAACAGAATACGGTAAAGGGAGGCAGCAATAAAATAAATAATAAGTTAATTCTCAAATGTTTGCACTGCTAGTTAAACTATGTGTACACCGTTACTGGAGTGGAGTTTAGCTGGCCATAGAAAACCTAATGTCTGTCTTTACTGAGAAACGTCCCCTAATGTCTGCTATTAGAAGAAGCAGGAATTGGACAGGTTGGTTCTCAACCCTTCTAATCCTATTGCTTTCCCAATAAAAGCGGCGCCAGAGTTCCCAGGCAGTCTCTTAGCACATTTTGACCAAAGAAATTACATAATGTTTAAATGACCCAAACGGGGCAAGTCAATTCTTATCCCATGCCCATGGCCAACTTTAAATAATTTAATGATTCCAGTTGTCAAGGTAAGGACAAAGTAATCTGAAGACCAGTGGCTGAAACAATCTGGAAGGTGGGTGATAATCGGTAGAGTAGTCCAGTAACAGCCCAGGTTCGGTACAGTGATACGCAGCAAAGATGTGTAGCGTACGGCATTGATGGGGTTGGGAAACAATCCAAGTTCAGTACACCGATAAGCAGCAATAGTTTGTAGAGTAATGTGGCAATGAACTAGACTGGAGGCAGGAAGCATAATAGTATTTCAAGGAGGAAGTGCAGGGGTCAGGATTATATAGGAGCCAAAAGGGTGATTTAAATAGCTAATCCAGCAAGGAATATCAAGAGGCAAGAATCAACAGAACCAATAGACAATAGTCTGTTTTAACCAGTAGATTAATGAGAAGAGCTACTGCCTGGGTTCAAATCCGGACACCTGTATTCTGTGTAAAGGCCCTATTACACAGCCAAATTTTGGCCGGTGCAACGAGCACCGATCAACGAGATATCTCGTTGATCGGCGCTTGTCTGCTCCTGTCACACGGAGCTATGGATGGGTACGAGCGGTCGTTACTCTGATCGCTCGTCCCCATACATTATTATCATGTCGGCAGTGCGTCTCCTGTTTACACAGGGAGATGTGCTGCCGACAACTATGATAATTCAGTTTTTTAAAACGATACGACCAGCAGATTGAGCGTTTGCTTGTTCATCTGCTGATCGCTGCCCTAGTTACACAATTATCGTCAACGAGCGTTCTATGAACATTTGTCTGCCCGATAATTGCCCAGTGTAAAACCTCCTTAAGTCCTTTTGGTTGTGTTGTAGAAACCACAAGCTGTGGAAAGAAATTAAGATAAGACATTTGTCTGTAACTTGTGGTTTGGGTTATAAGCATCCTGGGTTAACATATGAACAAGAACACTCATTATGCATTGTAATGTGCAATGACAAAATATTGAACAGTTTATTAGACTCTTGCTGTCACCCAGTACAATGCCTAAAGAAAAGTATTTCTCAGAATAAGGATGCACTTTTACAAGAATTCCCTTTTGCTTTGTTCTCTAAAGACCTCCTATATTGCTCTGTTACTGTTCGCAAGCTTCAATAATTCATATCTGACTAGAGGAACATGGTGAGCAGGAAACAAAAGAAATGGGGACACAATAGAAGATGGATATATTTGGTAGTCTAATGTAAAAATCCCACAATATTGCCTTTTTCAGGTTCCTTGCAAATCTCCATGTATCTCTCTCTGCTGCTACTAGCAGTTAATGATGCCATCCATTGTTGGAAGGAGGTTCATTGGAACCAGCAGAGGAAATGATTTTGAGGGTCCACCATCCATCTATATAGAATGTGTGCATTGTAATCTTTGTCATTATTATTGCACAAATAGGACATAGCATCGATAAGGTCTAATAGGTTATTTGTGGGTCAGCCCATAAGAAATAGAATTAAAGCCCTGTTCTATTATGGGCCAATTTTTCCGTCAGTTCCTGAGTCTACCAGAGGATTCCTTGGCATTCTAGTGAGCCAGTCCGACCTTAAAATGCCATAAGTACCTGCCCTGTGTGGTGCTCTTCCTTGTTCTCTGTGTTAGCAGAGGTCTTCCTTTTTTTTTCTTTCTTCATGTACAGATGACCTGAAGGTTCAGGACGTTACTTCAAGTAGAGAGAAGCCACCAGAGACTGGGATTTCTAAGGGACAAATGTAATTCACTGAGGAACCAGGGAGGCAAAACCGGCAATAATTATATCTCATCAGTATCTATTGAGGCTAAAATAACTAGTCTATAAATGCAACAAAGAAAATTCTAAACACATTGATGTAACTAAAGAAGAGAATATATAGTTCCCGGATACAATGTTTCTACTAAAATTGCCCTTTTTAGCTGAAAATACTAACTTTAGGGCCAGGCAGAAAACCGGTTCTTGCTATTATGCGGTAATTCGGTCTAGGCACGGGGTTATCTCGATCTGTTCAGTAAAATATGGTCTAAGCATGTTTAAAGTGTCAAATGATTTTCTGAGTATTACAGACTTTATTATTTTTATATTTTTAAAATCTATTCAATTTGTGTTATATTTTTTCTAGAAACTTCAAGGGTTAAACAATGCAAGTCAAATTCCATGGGTACTAGAGCAACTGTTTAAAGTTATTCCGAGTAGGAACCCATATGAAGAACAGTATAACAGGCCGTGCCGAAGCTGTGCTGTTGTAGGAAATTCTGGTAATCTCAAAAGATCTCATCATGGAGAAAAAATTAATTCGCATAATTTCATTATCAGGTAATTCAGTGTTTTTATTACTCACCATGTATTTTTTTTTTTTTTTGGTACAATCACAATATATATGAACATCAATAATACAGAATGGCAGGATTGCTTTATTTGATTGTTATGTCCTTTAATGTTTATAGCGCCAGCACATTCCACAGCGCTGCTGCAAAGAATACACTAATATAATTTCCTGCCCTTCATAGAACTCTGTCTAACTTCCCGATCATCGACGCCCAATGTTCAGATGATTTGATAAGTCATCCAACCTCCGTATATAGAAATTCTACTGCTAAATTAAAACTAACTCCTTTTATTCCCTTTTTAAGAGTAATAATTTTTCTGCAGTCACTCCTTCAAAGGAGACCAACCAGGCCGGAGACCATTAAAAAAAAAGTCCCCGTCAGTGTAAAAAAAAAAAACGTTTTTATTATTTTTTTAAATATTTATCTCCTATGCTGAGATGTGACTATGTGATGTTAAATGGAGCGGCAGAGTGCATATGCGACCACTGTTTTATTCAAACTCCTCCTCACTGTGGTCGCGAAGTGAGAAGGAACAGGGGATTGGGGCTCCCTTTCCAGCAGTGGGGCTGACATTTATTGCCTATTCTGTGGATAGGTTATAATGGTCCTTCGTGGGACAACCCTTTTTAATGCCATTTGACTCGGTTTTGAGGAAATTATGCACAGTTTAGAGGTTTACTCCAGCAATGGTGTGGCAAAATCGAGACTGTCCCCATCAACAGTGCCCCTACCAGAGAGTGGCCCATAAACACAGTGGTAATTTATGGGGAAAAAAAACTCATTCTGACCCGCTCCTCATGCCGGCTCAGTCAGGAGGTGATGGGTACGCAGCCACTCATGTCTCTTCCTCTCCTGGTGATGAGTTCAATCAGCAGAGTTGAGTGCTGACCCCTTCAACGAAACATACTTTGCGGGAGACTTGTTTGCTCTACGAGATCTCCTCCTTTTTTTTCCCCGTGAGATTCCCTGCATGCTCCATTCTCTTGCTGGCTGCACAAGTGCTGTACATTTTTTTTAACTTTTTATTTTTTTTAGGCTTTTGTGGACAAAACTTGAATTGACTAAAGTGCACTACTTCACTTTTCATTCTGAGAAGATACTGTAGTATATGCGCTGCATCAAAGATATTAAAATGCGTGTCATTTATGAGTCCCCTTCCTGGCTGGTTAACTGTGTTCTTCGCTGTGCATCATATACTATGCATCATTTTCCAAGCCTGTGTGAGGAAAATTCCACTGATGAAAGGACTAATGGTACTATATGAGTCACTTTATTTGCACAAAGCCATAGACTCTGTTCACACTACATAAATAACTGACAGAGAGGCTTAAAGGGTGTTTTAAAGGCAAAATCCACCTTTTAATATAAAAAAAAAAGTTAGTTAGTATGTAAAAATAACATCTGTTGTAATTTATTTAGTATAGAGAATGTTGTGTTGCCGAGCCTCCCTAAAGAACGAGTAGTATTTTTAGTTGAATGTATTACATTATTTTATGTGTTGTGAGCATGCTCTATGAGGTGTAGAGAGAAGGTGCTGAGCTGTCCCCATCTCCTATAGATAGTCATTTCAAATAAACTATACATATTAATAAAAGTCTATTTTCACAAACTTGCCATCTACTAACCTTTTTTGTTTTTAAGGTGAAATTTTCCTTCAAAGGCGGTAAAATAACCAGAAAAATATTAGCCTATAACTAGCCGATTTCTGCCTATTCCTATTTTTCTATTTTTTATTTTCGCTACCATTATATCATGGGATTCACACTGCTCATGTTAAATCTTTTTTACAGAATGAATGGGGCTCACACATCCGGCTTTGAGGCAGATGTTGGCTCCAGAACAACCCATCATTTTATGTATCCGGAAAGTGCTGTGCACCTTCCACATGGAGTTCACTTGGTCCTGGTCCCTTTCAAACTCCAAGACTTGAGGTGGATCACAAGTGCTCTTTCAACTGGAGAGATAAAGTTGTAAGTAACCCTACAAACAAGACATATAGGCATAGAGTTGGCCTCTAGCGCCTGGTATTAAATGTATTATATACATATATTTATGTAACACTTGTGAAAGTCAAAAAACAGGTTTGCATGTACAAAGGGTGTGATCGCCAAAGGTAGTCCAATGTATTAATGTGAATTCTTTTGTTTAGTCCCATGTTAATGACTGGTTTACAATTAGTTGGGATGCCATACAGTGTTGCAATAACAAAGAGTAGCTTTATGTTGTTTTAGATGTAAATATTTATAGAACGGATGATGATGAGAAATTGGCGCAAGTTCCTAAAATCAACAAAACTGATGATAAAACAAAAGTTTTATTAAAAAGCTACTCCTCACCATGCTAGTCTAGTAGAAAGAAACCTGCAGACGCTGGTTGTATTAGTGCTTGTAGAATAGTACCTGCAGTATTACTACAATAGTACTAAAATGACCACTATTTACCCTTCTTTATCGTTGTACGACATTTTTTCATTTACATACTTTACAATCCAGGAATATAGTTCGGTTCGGATTAAAGCTGTGGAAAAGTCTAAGGGTCTATTCGCATTGCATTTACAGTGTACATTTGGCATACGCATCGGGGCCCTTTTACCCAACAGATGGCAAAAGAGGGTCCCTTTGCCATTTATTATCAGTATACCTCTCTATCAACTGCATGGAATAGCCTAGTCGACTACGCTATTCCATACAGAGACATCCTGTAGAAAAAAAAGTATACTGCGCGGCAGTATATTTTTGTGTTTTGTTTTTTTTAACGTTTTTTTTTATACTTGTCACTGTATACCTATGTAGTAGCATACTTCAGAGGCTTCTGTCGGAGATATACCCCCAAATGTACAGTGCAAACACATTGTAAAAAGGCCCTTAGGCCTTATGCACACAACTGTATAAATAAGGTACCACACCAATTTTGATGTACCCGTATGCTGTTCAGTTGGGTACTGTATTTGCTACACATGGATACTGTATGAAACCGACAGAGGAAAAGGTGTGTTGTGTTTTGTTTTTAAATGTGTGTGTGTGCGTGTATATATGTGTGTATATATATATATATATATATATATATATATTATGCAATATGCACCAGTAGCTAAGGGCAATTTTTTTTTTCTTCTTAGATTTTTTTACTCTATTTGACCTTTTGTGGGGGAAATTTTACATCAATACGGAATCCAATGGAGCATTTCATTTTTGTACGACAGCACGCAGACTATGTATTGAAAATCCTCCACTAGTGAATACAGTGGTACGGAAACCCCCATAGGGTAGCATCAAGCACTGTACCATTATGGATTCCTACCACATTAAACTGTTCTAAAAACATAATATGGTCCTGTAAATGAGGCTTTAAGCTGGCCAAACACTAGTTATTGTGGACAGATTAGTCGTTCATAATCGTATTGGTTAAATTCTTGTTTTAGACCACAATGCCGTTTATTACAAAGAAAAATTGCCATGAATGTCTTCATAGGTCTGTGACTATGGAACAATTGAACGTTCATGAGTTGTCATGACAGAAGATGGCTTAAAGTTTGTGTCTGAAAGGTTGTGGGGTCTGACACTATTTTTGTACAAATAATTTAGATTTAGAATGCGTCCTTGCGTTAGAGGACTATTTAGATGAGGTTGAAGGTTGAGTCTGCTGTGTAGTCCCGTTTCTGTCATTTTGTTTTTACTTCTTTCTTTTACTTTTTTATATAATTGTAATAGGAGTTTTATCAAAATTAGTGATTTTATAAAAAGTCTATCTGGTTAGTTTTTGTAATTGATTATTTGTCCTGTTTGTTTTCTCCTTTTAAGTACATACACAAGAGTGAAGCAGTTTATTCAGGCTGATAAAGATAAGGTAAGCGAACATCAAGATCGTATGTTATTGATCTTTTTCCATACTCTGGTACTTAATAGGGCACACTAGATGCCCTAATATTCAGTGGGTGTATGTTTTTTTGATATTGTAGGAGAAGCCACTTCTGGCTATACATTTACCTTACAATGGGAAATGAATGGCCGTCCAAGTAATCGCTGTCCTGAGGAGATATGGACAAGGATTGTCTCTATGAAACATCCCTTTAACCAGCGAATGACTGCCACTTCAAAAATACACTCTCCAAGATGTGAAGTTTTAGGACTATGTCCTAGTCTACTAGAGTGACATAACGCAAGATGATATTCATTCGCATTAGTCACTACTAAAATAATAATATAAATTAATTTTAAAAATAGTGACGCTGAAGGAAGATGAGCATTGTGTTCTGTTCACATCTGCATCAAGGCATCCGTTTCTGGCGGATCAGTTTTTAACCGATTTAAAGCGCAAGCATAAAGGATCCTAATTGGTCCTATTATCTTGAATGGTATCCAAGTTTCCCTTAACGGTAATTTTATTCATGAATTTATAGAAAATTAGGGGTATGTATGACTAAATGTTTGTTTGACCCTGGCACATTTATTGTCTCAATATATAGTAATTTATATGTCTGTTGCATTCCAGGTATTAATATTTAATCCAGCCTTTTTTAAATACATCCATGATAATTGGACCAATCATCATGGAAAGTATCCATCTACGGGAATGCTAGCGCTCTTTTTTGCATTACATATATGTGATGAGGTGAGTACATCTAATAAGCCCTGCTAACCAAATACACAGACTTAAAGGGGCTTTCCGTCTTATTTTTTTTTTTCTAAAATTTATTTAGTTTTTAAATCTGGCAGTTGCAAGTGCGATAATATAAGAATAAAAAAATCCTATATACACATTTTTAAATTCAGTGGTTCCCCCACCAGTCTCTGTTAACCTTACTGAAGCGATGACATCAATTGCAGCAATCATGTGCCTTACATACTGACCAGACTGGAGCAGTCACATGCCGATATGGAACGTCATCACTTTAGCAATGTATACAGACTGGCAGCACATGGTTGATTTCTCAAACCCCCTTACAATACACTAAACTAGTCAGTCCCTCCCCATATATTATACTGGATTATAAACCCAGTATAGAACCTGGTTTTATGGCTTGTTGTCATACATTTTCTTTAGCTTAGATCTACAGTCAAGTTTTTCAAATTGGCTGTTTCTGTTCCTCCCAAAGACTTCAATGAAAAAATATGTGCAGCCATCTCTACATTCAGTTTCCACCTGCAGGATGGGGCCAGGGGACCGATAGGTGGGGCTACCAGGGGTGCGACTTCTTCATAGCTAGACATTTATGGCGTATCCAAAAGATATGCCATAAATGTCAAAGTGGGAATACTTCTTAAAAATGTGATCTATCGTTGTTAGACTAGAGCTACATCGATACTTTTTGTAGCGCGTGCAACTCAGTGCATTCATCTGGACACTTAACAGTAAGTGTGTAGGTACATAAGTCAGTCGGTTTTGTTGCGTTTGTCGATTTTTTTAAATTTTGCTGTGATTTTCATATACCCAACACATCCGTTCCATTTTTGGAAAAAAATAAATAAATAATGCAATGGTTTTGTCGTGATTATGAAAACTGCGGAAAAAGTGCAACAAAAACTACTCTTATAAATTAACCCTTAGGCCAGGATCACACACCCCGTTTTACTGCAGTTTTAGGGCGGGTTCACACATGGCGGATTTTCACTTAAATTCCGCTGCGGACACTCCGCAGCGTTAATCCGCAGCGGAGCCGTTTCTCCATTGACTTTCACTTTAATTTAGCAGTGTTCGTTTACACGATGCGTACAATTCCGCTGCGGAGCATAGGCTGCGGAGCGGAATGTGGTGTCCGCAGCATGCTCTGTCTGTTGCGGAGCAGTGGCGGACTGGTTGCGGACTCATGGCGGAATTTCTCCATTGACTTCAATGGAGATTCTAAGTTCCGCAATGAAGTCCGCAGCTGTCATGCACATGTTATGTGTGGTGCGGAGCGTATTGGTTTTTTAACATGACATTTCTTCATTCTGGCTGGACCTATGTATTTCTAGGTCTACAGCCAGACTGAGGAAGTCAATGGGGCTCCCGTAATGACGGGAGCGTTGCTAGGAGACGTCTGTAAATAGTCACTGTCCAGGGTGCTGAAAGAGTTAAGCGATCGGCAGTAACTGTTTCTGCACCCGGGACAGTGACTACCGATCCCAATATACATGTATCTGTAAAAAAACATATAAGTTCATACTTACCGAGAACTCCCTGTTTCTGTCTCCAGTCCGGCCTCCCAGGATGACGTTTCAGTGTAAGTGACGGCTGCAGCCAATCACAGGCCAAGCACAGGCTGCAGCGGTCACATGGACTGGCGCGTCATCCAGGGAGGTCGGGCTGGATGCCGAAGGAGGGACGCGTCACCAAGACAACGGCCGGTAAGTATGAAATTCTTTTACTTTCACTAGGGAAAGTGCTGTCCCTTCTCTCTATCCTGCACTGATAGGGAGAAGGGAAGCACTTTTCCCGCAGTCCGCAGCAGCTAGTCCGCATCAATTTTCTGCACATTTTGTGCAGATCCGCAGCCGTAATCCGCAACCCGGATTAGGTGCGGCATTGATGCGGACAGTTGCGGAGGAATTCCGCCATGTGTGGTCATGCCCTTAGGCTCCGCTCTACAAAGTCTGTAGTGAATTCAAAAGCAAGGAAATGTATGAAGAAAAGACTGATGCATCTCCTTTCTTTTGTGTCCATACCTGTGTTTGGTTTAAGAAAAACAGGCAAGAACTGCGTCGAAACGGTGTGCGTGATACCGTAATTGTAATGTCTGGCTACCAAAAGTCTCTCTGTAGCCCCCAGCCTGAATCGGCTTGCAGGGAGGTGACTAAATGTAGTTTGCATGGATCGTTGATAAAATACAGGGCAACTAACAACTAGCTTGGTGATAATGTTTCTTTACCCCTGGAAACCTACTTGGCATATCCTCTAAAGTAAAGCGTTACCTTTTAGGGCCTGTTCACATCAGCGTTGGCCTTCCGTTCGGCTTTCCGTTCGGCTTTCCGTTCGGCTTTCCGTTCGGCTTTCCGTTCGGCTTTCCGTTCGGCTTTCCGTTCGGCTTTCCGTTCGGCTTTCCGTTCGGCTTTCCGTTCGGCTTTCCGTTCGGCTTTCCGTTCATCTATTCCGTCAGGAACAGATAAACGGAAAGTATAGTTTGTTTGCAATACCATCGATTTCAACTGTATTTTTTTGGGTTTCAGTTTGCCTCCTTTCCACTAGGCTTCGTTTTTTTATTACGGAAACAATAGCGCAGCACACTACGCTATTGCTTCCATGAAAAAAACGGAAACCTAGCAGAACCGAGACAAACTGAAACAAACAAAATAATACCATTGAAATCAATGGTAAAGCAACGGAAACTATGCTTTCCATTTGTCTTTCCGTTCCTCTGACGGAACATGTGAACAGGAAGCTGAACGGAAGGCCAGCGCTGATGTGAACAGGCCCTAAGCTATTCACTTTATAGTAGACTATCTTTAAAATAAAAGCTATATTTTAAGATTTAGGATAAGCTTCGCATACATATTGTATTTAACTAGCTTTGTAAATAATTGTGATCTTGGAAATGATCTTGGCAGTAATTGCTTTTATATTTATTTTTGTAGATATCAGTATTTGGTTTCGGTGCAGACCAAAAAGGAAATTGGCATCACTACTGGGAAAACAACAGATTTGCTGGAGCTTTTAGGTGGACTGGTGTTCACAATGCAGAGTTTGAGTCAAAACTCATAGCGACATTAGCCCAGGAAGGAAGACTGAAATTCTACAAATAACACATTTCTCTACATTTCAGATCATGTTTTCTATTTTGATAATATAAAAACTCTTCTCATGATGTTTTGGTACTCTAGTGATGTATTCTTGCTCAAGGTTTTTCGAGCTTACGAACTATACATAAAAGTACCTATATGTTTACTCACTAAATGATACCACGATCGCTTACAAGAAGTTATTTTTTCATTTACATTATGTTGTCCAGCTCTGCGCTGCACGGTGTTTTCCACTATGCTAGGGCTTGCTGTGGGTGGGATTACCAATGTAAAGCACTACAGTTCCCATGACTCCTCTCCCCTCTCACAGACATTGCCTATGTTTATAGCTTCTTGCATGCCCCCTATTGCAAGGTGTAAGGTAGTGCTGTAATTACTCACTGTCCTCACACTCAACACAGATCTGCTACCGAGACACTGCACTGCTACTCTGTACAATCTGCTGCCCAGCATGAGAAACACTCCCTCCATTAAAAGCGAGGGATGTGGGAGTGCCAGGAGAGATGAGAATAGCAGGCAGAAAAAAGGACAGGATGTGTGACGTGTGGTACTTTGTGCCATTCCTCGGTTATCCCCTTTGGAACTGTATGAATAAATTAACAAATTATCCGTGCTGAAAGCGTCAGGCCTATGCACGGTCTGTGATTATGGGCACGAACGGCTGCGGACTGTCACCCACATTTGCAGCCCATGCTCAAATTATAAAGTATCCGAGAACGGTCTGCAAATTCAAAAATAAGACATGTACTATTTTTTTGCGGGTCAGTTCTATGGCCCGGACACCCATACCCGTAAATATACAGGAAGGTGTCTGTGGGCCATAGACATGAATGTATCCATATTTTTACCCACATTTACGGATCCAAAATTGCAGATAAAAATTAGTCGTGTGCATGGGGCCTCAGGCTGTGTAGGGACACTATTGACAAGGGGAATAGTAAATCCCAGTTGTCAATTTATTCATACATTTTCAGGAGGAATAAAAAGGGTAAGGCATGATGCAGAAAAAAATTATCCAGAATTGTTATTTAAATAGGGAAGAAGAAGAAAGCCAAAGAGACACAGGGCTCAAAAGATTGTCCCAGCACTTTCATTCTAGTTCTGCATCAAAGCTGACAAAGGGGTAACTTTTTTTTTCTTGTTTCAAAATTAACATCGAACACCGACAGACACCGCCTATGTAATAAATCTCCCAGAGTCTTGGCAGTGACACTGTATGGACTACCACTTTTTATTACAAATCACGCTGATTAGACTATAATTTTCATAGTATCCACTAAGTAATGACCTACAGCGAAAAAAGTGACACTCCTCTGAGTAGGGGATGGGGGCATAATATTAGTAAGCTATACTTTTGAAGTGGTTTGAACCATGTGAATTGTGATCATTTGACTTTTTAACCATACTTAGAAGATATTTGGCTGGTGAGAAAAAAATATATACGTAATGGTTATATATTGGGGGATGGATTGATAACTTATTTTATTGCCAAGTTCTGTTGGTGACAGAGGGTGAATTTTTGCTGCTAATTTCACCCTTTGCAATACAAAGTGTCAAATATGCAATCACTTCGCAGCAAAATCTTTGCTGCGGATCCACGTGTCACATGGTTATCCACTTAAATCCGCAGAAGAAATTTTCTGCCATGTGTGAATCCAGTCTAATGGTACAGTGCTGGTCAAATCACTACATGCGTTGCCTGTCACGGGAATGTTAGAGGGTGCAGCGTTGCATGAAAGGTAGCTGTCTAATACAGGCATTACTTATGACACAAGCAATGCCTGTTGCCGTTCGACATGTAAACTCCAAGAGTTAATGCCATTATGAATTAGGGGCAGGAGGTAACTTCTGTAATGAAGACATACATATATACAGTGAAGGAAATAAGTATTTGATCCCTTGCTGATTTTGTAAGTTTGCCCACTGTCAAAGACATGAACAGTCTAGAATTTTTAGGCTAGGTTAATTTTACCAGTGAGAGATGGATTATATATTTTAAAAAAAAACAGAAAATAACATTGTCAAAATTATATATTTATTTGCATTGTGCACAGAGAAATAAGTATTTGATCCCTTTGGCAAACAAGACTACATACTTGCCAACTGTCCCAAATTTGCCGGGACTGTCCCGAATTGACAGAGATGTTCCCGGCAAATTACTGTCCCGGGACCTGCTACATTCAACTGCTACTTTCCGCTTCCTGCCCTACCATTCACTCCTACTGGAGTGAATTCCCCGGCCAAAGCGTTGCCGACGCCCAGCCGGGCATTCCGCTGAAGGAGGTACCACTGACGTTACGGACCTTGTGTAGCGTCCATGGCCGTGGGCCATCGGGTTTACTCACCGCCCGACGCCCGCAGCCATGGATCATTGAGCGCTGGCTCGCATCTCCTTCCTAGGAGACTCCAGCTCTCACTTCTGCTCCGGTCCGCTGTGTCCCGTAGGAAAAGTGGAAATCATAATCAACTGCCCATGCTTTCCCGGACTATAAGAAGGGCCCTGCCCTTCTGATCCTTGCCTAAGCATTGTTGAGGTATGTGCACACGACCTATTTTCAGACGTAATGGAGGCGTTTTAAGCCTCGAATTACGCCTGAAAAGAGGGCTTTAATACGTCTGCAAACATCTGCCCATTGCTTGCAATGGGTCTTACGATGTTCTGTGCAGACGAGGTGTAATTTAACGCGGCGTCAAAAGACGGCGCGTAAAATTACGCCCGCGTCAAAGAAGTGCAGGACACTTCTTGGGACATAATTGGAGCCGTTTTTCATTGACTCCATTGAAAAACTGCTCCAAAAACGCGTGTCTGAAATTCACGAGCTGTTTTGCGTTGCCGTGTGAACATACCCGAAGTGTATCCCAAGTCTGTCTTGCAAATGGTCCCTAGTGGTTTCCCGTTCCAGTTGTTACCCGTGCCCTGTTACCTGTTCCTGCGCCTACTAGTGTTGGAGTCGTGTCTACTGCACCTGCTGTCGTTTGCCACATCCTGTGTCATCTGCCACGTCCAGTATGATTCGCCACGTCTGGTTCAACGTGCTGCACCTGCTATCATCTGCCACGTCTGGCGTACCTGCTGCACCCATCTCCATCCGTGTCAAAGCCTCGGGCACTGTCTGGACTATTCAAGTACCCCTGTGTGGGACTTTGTATTGCTGGGGTGCTCTGTGGTTTGGCCAGCTGCCTCCCCGCTATGGCGGCACGGCTTAGTGGGTCCACTTACTCAGACTGTGACACCTTGTATGGACTGTGAAGTCAGGGCTCTCTCTGAGTGGAGTTCCCGGCAGGGCATCGGCTTTGCCCAGGGATTCTGGTGCTCCAGGAGTAGCCCATGACTTTACTGTCCATATAAGATAGCGCCACTGTAGCTCCGTGAAGGAGCGGAATCCCCCTGTGGCTGGGGATTCTGCTTCAGAAGTTGCCCCTGAAGTCTCTGTCCATATGTGGACAGGGACATCAAGTGCTCTGTCCAGGAGCGGAATCCCTGGCCACACGGGGATTCCGCTCCTTCAGGGAGCTACAGTGGCGCTAGTAGATAGCCGAGCTCTGCTGTAATGTTCAATAGTATCTGCGTCCTAAGGATGCAGATACTATGCAATGTGGTGTTGCTACTGCTGCTGAAAGAGGTGCCGCCAGCCATGGGGGAACGTGCACCCTCCTGCCTGGTGTTGCTGCTAGCAGCAACGCCACTGAGAGAAGAAGCCCCTGGGAGGAAAGGCAGCTGTTGAGTTGCCGGGCCTGGGCCCTTCTGAAACACAAGCAGGGGAAGGGAGCCAACGCAGCGCCACCTTCCGGCTGCTCGAGTGATGCACCCCCCTAAGGCCGGCCCTGATGTGAACACATGACTTAACTGTCCATATAAGGGCAGTGACGTCAGGGGCACCTCCTGCGGCGGAATCCCAGACCAGAGCATTGCCGACACCTGCCCAGGGATTCCGCTCATAGAGGGAGCCATAATGGCTCTATCTAGGGAGGAACTATCTACAGGGGGAGTGTGTGGCGTCCTCTACAGAGGGGGGTGCATGGCGTCCTCTACAGAGGGTGTGTGTTTGCGCGCGTGGCGTTCTCTACGGAGGGGGTGTGGGTGCGTGGCGTCCTCTACTGAGGGGGGGCCTCTACAGAGTGGGGGGGGGTGTGTGTTGTCCTCTACAGAGCCGGGGAGGGTGCGTGGCATCCTCTACGGAGGGGGGGGGGGGTGTGTGGCGTTGCATCCTCTATAGTGGAGGGGGTCTGCGTGGCACCATCTACAGGAGGGTCATGTGGCACTATCTGCAGAGAGCAGTGTGTGGCATCATTATCTATAGGGAGCAGTGTGGAGCACCATCTACAAGGGGCACTGAGTGTGGCACTATCTACGCTGGTTTTTACGCTACCAGTAGTGGTCAGCACATATCGAATAGCCCTAGTGATAAAGTGAGACATCACCTGCCTGTAAACAACCAGATAACCGGAGACATACCGGCCACCGTAGTAGTTGTCAGCCAAACTAGTGCAGAAATTCTGTTTGTTTTTTTGTATGCAGAAATTCTGGACACCCACGAGGTAAACCACGCCCCCATTAGACACAATAACCAAAGATGCCACACCCTAAGTGTCCCTGGAAATAAAATTCAAATGTTGGCAGCTATGGTATATACAACTGAGATTTTACGTTCAGACCCGAGAATTTATCAACATTTCTAGCTGGAGTATATTTCCCTCTGTGGCCAGGGGTGTTTCGGAGTTGAGGCAGGTGCTGTCTTCATACCCTCCCTTCATGATTGGACATTGAAATAAATGAAAATAAAATCCTCACTGCTCCGCTTCTCGCCAGATCTCCTCAGTCTTCCACATCAGACAATGGCGCATACAAGGTCCTGACACTGGGCAGCAGCATCAGGACCTTTTATAGGAAACGCAGCACACAACTTCCTGATGCTGGACATTGTGTGTTGCGTCGCATAGCTACGCCACTGACACCAGGGCTCCAGAGGTACAGAAAAAGATAACCCCATTTGCTGCCAATCACTTGCTGCTAGGGTCTATTTCTTATGGGATAATTCACAACTAACCTATTTTAACCTTTTAAATGCTATGTCCTGTTTGTACAATAATAACAATAATAAGGTTTATAATTAAATCAAAAGTGGAGGTGCACATGCTCTGTATAGATGGACTATGAACCCTCAGTGTCATTACCTCTGTTGGATCCAAGGAATCCCTGGCAGACAGTGTGCGGCAGATTTATTAATTCTGTACTAAAATATAGACCGAATAAAACTAGGCCAAAGAGGCATGAACTTCTTCAAATTAATCAGTGACGCCTGCTGTATTTGTAACTAGATGCAGCCTGCTAGATATGTTAGACACTTTAGGCCAAATGCACATGATGCGTATTATGCGTATTATGTGTGAAGTTGCCGCGCATTTCCCTGCGGCAAAACCGCAGCGTAATACAGTACCAGCAAAGTAAACTAATCTCATCTACACGTTGCAGAATTTTTTCGCACGTAAATTGACCTGTGGTATTTTAGAATCCGCAGCATGTCAATTTATCTTGCGTTTCCGCCTCAGAATTGTATCTAGAAAAAAAATGCACCTAAAACTGCACCTATTTCCGCATTAAAATTTAAAAACCGCACCTAAAAACACACTATTGGGTGCAGATTTTACTTGTGAAATTACCCGCGTTTTTAACGAGTTTAACGGCGGTTTTGATGCAGGTTTTCTGCACCAAATTACGCAACGTGTGCATGTAGCCCTACTGTTCCTTACGCCACCTCATGGCTGGTGTACTTTACATCAATATTTTGCAGCAAAATTTTTTTTCCTTTTCTTAGACACTGTTGAATGAGGTGTAAAAAGTGTCTAAAACCCATGAAAAATTTGCGGTACACTATGTACCCCACTTTTTCCTGGAATTTGTGTAACTCATGTAATGAGAGTATGACTGTTGTAGTCCAATGCATTAACTGAAAATAAACCGTGCCACTGAACGCATTCCTGTGGATGCTGCTGTAGCATAACAAAAGTCGCTGGTATTACCATAGGCTGGTGTTTTATGGGCATGAGGCTGAATTTTGCCCCCTGTATTAGAGCCGCAACCCCTGGATCCCTCTGCAGTAGTGCTGAAGAGAATTTAGGTCACAATAACACCCTGGTGGTTTACGTTTAGTGCAAAAGAACAGTGGCAGAAGGGGGTTCGGGTCGGTGGATTCACACATTGCGTACGTGTTGCGGAATTTTGGTTGCAGTATCCGCCCCGAAATTCTGCAACAAAGTACAGTACAAAGTAAGTGAATGATTGGTATTTGTTTAAAAAAAAAATTCACTCAGTGTAAAAAAAATCCACCACGTATTCTAGGTGTGCTGCTGATTCCTAAATCCGGAGCATGCCCTATCTGTTGTGGAAATGCCACGGATTTTCACTGAAGATTTTACTCATTGCAGTGCAATAAGGGAAATCCACGGCTAGATTCCGCACCAAAATCAACAACAAAATCTGCATTCAACACATGCGGATATCATTGTGAATTTTGGTATGGATATTTAGGCCGGTTCCACAGCGTAATTTTTATACGCGGTGTAAACCTAGCTTAAAGAGGCTCTGTCACCAGATTATAAGTGCCCTATCTCCTACATAATGTGATCGGCGCTGTAATGTAGATAACAGTGGTTTTTATTTTGAAAACGATCATTTTTGAGAAAGTTATGAGCAATTTTAGATTTATGCTAATTACTTTCTTAATGCCCAACTGGGCGTTTTTTTACTTTGGACCAAGTAGGCGTTGTGGAAAGAAGTGTATGGCATTGACCAATCAGCGTCATACTCACGAGATCACGCTGCGCTGTCACATACACCCACATTAACTTTACTGAAGTGTCTTGACAGTGAATAGACATCACCCCCAGCCAGGACAATATGTCTATTCACACTTCCGACACTTCGGTAAAGTTTGTGTGCACAGCGTGATCTCGGAAATTGGCTTGGTCCTTATGGTCTTTAAAGGGTTAATAGTGGTGTAAAAACGGACCTAAAGAGAAGTTTCTCCTATATCCTGGTCGGTGTGGGAGGGCACGTGGGTCTCTGATATAATTGCGCATACACAAGCTAACATAAAGTAGTAGGGTCAGTTCAAAAGTTATTACAATACAATTAAATTGATGTATTATAAACATGTAATTGGCTGTCGGGAAAAAAAATTACACTCAATTTTGAAAATCACAGGCAATAAACATTTCTAAATGAACAAAGTTAGCCGCTAGGTGGCACCATTGGCACGTTAGCGCAATGAAACAAAAATGCGCGTGCGTTTCAGTCACACTTTGCGCACCAGGCAGACGTCCCGAAGGCTGTGACGTTTCCAAACGCGACCTCACGCTGATCCTATTCCACCGCGCATGCGCGCTGCGAAAGCTTCTACTTTATTGGCCGTCTGTCTGACCAATGAGATTAGGACGTATAGTAAATGGACCCGGAAGTGCTGTGGTGGCTGTCTGCTTCCGGTTGGGAAGATGGAGACTTTTCACCGGCTCCGGCAATTTGATGCTTATCCCAAGACCTTGGAAGATTTCAGAGTGAAAACGTGCGGCGGAGCAGTCGGTAAGGACGGGTCTTAATACATTGAAGAGTTTAGAGCACGAAGTAGAGCTGAGAGAGTAAGAGCTCCGGCTCCTCAGCAGACAGCTGTGATTCTTGACCCCTCTGTGTATTTAGTCTTCTCACAGACAGGCGCCCTATAGGGCTCCTGTACTGGTAGCGATACTGTATGTAGTATTACTCTCAATATCCTCACTGCACGTCATTGTGTGGACTACAATCCCTAGAGGAATAACTACTCCAAGTAGATTGCATTTCCCAGATCTCCCTGTGACAACCACTCTATGGACTGCCACTCCCAGTATCCTCCCTGACATTTACAGTTGAGGGACTACCACTCCTGCAGTCCTCGCTGACAGTCGCTGCAGTTTGTTAGTCTATGGTGTGTACTTCTACAAGCTGCTATATATATGTGTGTATATATATATATATATATATATCCGGCAGTATTTCTATACGCAGACCGTGTAAAGTACGACATTAAAAAATGTCCGCTTTCTCCATTGGACGCTGTAAACCAGGTGATATTTCCCAATAGAAGTGTTTAAGGGATGTATAGAATATCCATACAGCGTCTGTGAGTGCTAAATATTTTCTTATTGAAAGTGCATGTACTAAAACACGATTCAAAAAGTCTTTTTCTGACCAGACATACTGAATCACTGCTCATGGACGCCTATGTCCGGGCTTTACAATAATAATGTCATGTCCAATAGACTGGCGTACCGAAATCTATACTATCTGGACAACCGCTTTCTAAATGGAGATCAACTTATGGGAAGAGGTTGGCAGGAGGGAAATAGAATTGCATTGCAGCCATTGAAATGAACGGACTGCCATGTAATACAGATGTGCTTAGTCCACCAGAGTGGTAGTCGCTCTTTGTATGTGTTGGTGCGCAGATATGACGCCTCCTCTAATTCACATGTACATTGAGGCTGATGTGTCCATACCGTTATCCATTCCATTCGGAGCACTGCTTACAGCTTTTGCTTTCTGTAGTCCACTAAATGTTGTATAGAATATAATGGCTTTTGTGTGTGGAGAACATGGAGTGTCAGTTCTTCTTCTGTCTCACTTGTGCCTCCATTTCCTGTATCTATTCTCCTATAATACGCTGTCAGATACTATTATGTTTTACATACAGCCCAATGTCCGTATCAAATCTCTAGTCCTAGCTTAAAGGGGTTGTCTCGCGTGATGGCGTATTGCTGAGGTATGTCGCTAATGTTTGATCAATGGGGGTCACCGCCGTCAAATGCTGGAGTACAGTGGTTCTAGGAAAGTGTCATGCCACTTCATCTTTTGGCTCCACGCGGCTTTTGCCGGGCAACCCCAGGGATTGGACGTTGTTGGCATATCATAACGAAGGTATAATGGCCACAGTATCTCCGCTACCTCTTGTAAACTCTAAACCAGAAAGAGAAGAAAAGTCACGACCAAGTATTTGCAAAATTACAAACAATCTTTATTTCAGTCAAAAATACACAGAAAAAACACATTACAACTATACACAGTAAAAAGAATGAACCCTCATAACGAGATGGAATCCGAACATGAAAGCAGCCTGGTCCCCCAGATGTTAAAATGGACACAAGATCCCACAAAGAGCATAAATCAATATTATTAGGCAGGTGCTAAGCATAGTACATTTGCACAGATAGATACCTAAAAAAATATACATGCAAAGTGCAGTCATAGGCAAGCTAATGAGCAGTATACCTACACCTACGTAGTGGAAAATGAGCAGGAGATCAGGATCGGGAGGGGAGGCCGCTGCCAGGCCCGACACGCGTTTCGCTGGTTCTTCGTCAGGGGTGATGTCCAAATGCCCCACATAGCCCTAGATATACTTTCCTCTCAAGTGGTTGAAAATGAAGCTGCAGCTGTTTCCCATCAGGCGATAAGGTGTAAACTCTACAATACCCCAATGCAAGTGCTTTAACCCCTTAGTGACCAGCCCATTTTAGGCCCTAATGACAAAGCTATTTTATTCGTTTTTCTATAGTCTCATTCAAAGAGCTATAACGTTTTTATTTTTCTGTCTACATAGCTGTATGAGGACTTGTTTTTTGCGGGATTAGTTGTACTTTTTAATAGCACCATTTTTGGGTACATATAATTTTTTTATTAACTTTTTTTTGGGGGGATTATAAAAAAAACCTGACATTTCACCATTGTTCGATGCGTTTTTAAATTTACGCCGTTCACTGTGCGATGTAAATAACATGTTACCTTTATTCTATGGGTCGGTACGATTACGGCGATACCACATATGTAGAGGTTTTTTATGTTTTACGACTTTTGCACAATAAAAACATTTTTGAACTAAAATTTGTTTTTGCATCGTTGCTTTCTAAGAGGCGTAACTTTTTTATTTTTCCATCGATGTAGTGATTTTTTGGGCTTGTTTTTTGCGGGACGAGACGTAGTTTTGATTGGTACTGTTTTGGGGTGCATGGGACTTATTGATTCATTTTTATTATGACTTTTTTGGGGGGCAATGAAAAAAAAATTGCAATGTCGCCATTGTTTTTTGCGTTTTTTTTTTTTTTTTACGGTGTTCACCTTGCGGTTTAAATTACATATTAACTTTATTAATGGAGTCATTATGGTCGCGGCGATACCATATATGTGTACTTTTATTTATTTTTTTACACTTTTACTAAATAAAACCACTTTTTATGGAAAAAAATTGTTTTGTTTTTTTTTACTGTAACTTTTATTATTAATCTTTATTTCACATTTATTATTTATTTCATTAGTCCCACTAGGGGACTTTACTGTGCGATCTTCAGATCGCTGCTATAATGCTCTGGTATACTTCGTATACCAGAGCATTATTGCCGGTCAGTGTAAATCTGACAGGCAATCTGTTAGGACGTGCCTCCGTGCCTCATCAGACAGCTGAGCCCCAGCTCCAGCCTGCACGGGAGACCCGTGCAGGACTTAGACTAGGCTCACGTGAAAAGGCGTCAGCCTAGCCTTAGTGACGAACGTGAAAAGGCGTATTGGTGGTCACTAAGGGGTTAACCGGTTGAGGACCGCCCACTATATATAGATATATAACTATAGCACAGGTTTAAGCTTTCTGCCTGAGCATTTGGGTAGCCGAATGTTGGGTGCTCAGCAGCCAGACATTGACAAGGACCCTGGAGAGAAGACCGGAGTGGTTTTCACCACTTCTCTCTTTCCTATACTTGCGTACACAATGCTTGATGAGCTAGGATGGAGGCTGCTGCCTCTATTGGTTCCCGTGGCTGTGTGACTGTCACATGATCACTGGGATACCGCTAGTAAGAGGCTGCTACTGGGTTTAACTAGACCCAGCACAGCCCTAAGGGCCTGTTCACAACAGCGTTGCCCTTCCATTGAGGGGTTCCGTTGGAGATTTTTGTCAGGAAACCTCGGCTTCCGTTTGCATCACCATTGATCTCAATAGTGACGGAAACACTGCTAAAGGTTTCCGTTTGTCACCGTTGTGACAGGGTTCCGTTGTTTTGACGGAATCAATAGCGCAGTAGACTCCCGGAGGGAATTATGCCAAAAAAATTGTGTTGCAGACTTTCGGGCGGTGAATACAGAACTGCTGTTCCATATTGTATCATTTTGTTCAGTACAGAACCGCAGTACAGTGGGGGAAGCAGAGACTCCCAGCATCATAAATGTTTATGATGCCAGGAGTCCCGTTCACCTGTACCGTGGCGGGAAATGTGGCCAGCGATCAGACCGTTTTTCACGGCCCGAACTCTGTCGTGTGCACGAAAGGATTTTTCCTCACCTTTTTACGGACTGGCCATAATAATAAAATAAAAATTACACACAAAATGCCCCCCCTGCCAATCATTGTTGTAATTCTAGCTCTGACCCCATAAGCCTAAAATTGACATGTAACATATCCAAATTGACAGTAGACAGTGACGATCACAAATAGTTTATTTTAGGTTAACGCTATTATTATTACCAGAAAAAAATGAGCTACAAATTAATAAAAATAATGTGTTTGTTTTTTTTTTTTTTTAAATAATTTTCCAAACTAAAAGCCTAAAAAAAAATAAAAAATTGTGTTTAAAAATAATAGGAAAAGAAACCTGCACTGATCACGAAAAGATTTGCGTCACTATCCCAACAAATCAAGTCATAGCTGTTTAACTAACATGTGCTAAAAATAGCTAAACAGTGCCGGGTCCTGAATCTGTTAATTGAATCCAAAAACAACCTAAATATTTTTTCACAGGTACCAGCAACAATGGACAGCATGCTGTGGTATGACAGACATTGGCACGTGTTCTTCAGCTTTGTTCCCCAATGTTTGCCTAAACCAATACTCTGCTATATCGTGCGGTGCTTTGCTGCAAAAAAGGCAATTCCTCTTATCAAACAACGTTTTTATTAAAGGACGACTCCAGTAAAAATGGATTCTGTCTTTCTCTGTGATAATTCTCGCAAGTGCAGTGATTTCTTGGCAGCGCTGCCACATGATCTCAAACTAATGCAAGCACGAAGGTGACTCGGCAACCAATCAGATTCCAGCTTTAATTTTTTTCTAGTCCAGTTTAGAAAATGAAATTGGCGATGTGATTGGTTGCTGTGGACAGCGCCCCATCTTCTTGTCTGCACCCACAAAACCTCCCACAGGCTCCTCTTCTGAGTTCCCAGTGGGATTGTATTTGGAGAGAGAAGTTGAGTACATAATTGCTTTACAGACAGCAAATACACATTGGTGAAGCGTGAAGCTTCTGTACTCGTGGCATTTAACCATTGTGTTCATCTCATTCTACAGCCAGAAGAGGTGGCATAAGAGAATGATAGAATAGATAATGATGCATGTGAATTGACTATTCAGTGCTGTTATTGTTCGTTTCTCACACGCTGCAGCTTCTATCTCTGTGACCGACTGTTTAAAAACTGGTTGCAGAAGCCGTAGCAGCAGGAACTGCTTCTAAACACTTTTTCTCTTTATAGGAATTGCATGGTAAGCAATTCTCCCGTAAGGTTTAAAGTGTCTTCAGGATGTGGCATTACTATAATAGCAAAAAAAATTGGTTGGTTACGTATAAAAGAAGCACATGCTGTGCACTAAATTCATTATGTGTGTTCTACACAGCACCTTCGAGTTTTAAAAGTGCGTAGAAAAAACGGTGCTGCTAAGAGGATTTGTAAAAAGTGTCATATTTATTGTAAAGAATGGCAGTTGTGCGGTGGCGTATGGTTAAGTGTTTAACCTGTCCAGCACGTTGCTTCAAATTTATCATTCCATGTGCAGGGTTTTGATAAATTTGCTACAATTTTCGCTATTTATGCCTTAGTGTAACATTATGCGTTTTATAAAACTATTGATGTGTTAAGGATTGTCCCCCCCCACCCCCCCCCCCCCCCACTGTTTAATTCATTTTGCTATAATTTCTCTATATTTTGCTGAATAAACTCTCATTTGTTTCTTTCCAGTTACCGTGATTAGTGGGCTTATAATGCTGATATTATTTTTCTCCGAGCTCCAGTATTTTCTCACTAAAGAAGTAAGTACGAGGCTATAAACTGATGTCTTATCGTTTGTTACTGCTTGCATTTTAGGAGATATATTACAAAATGACTGTCATATGGTGTTAGACTTGAGAACACCGAAGACGGAATATCTATCATAATTGATATTTCTTTTTAGGCTTTGTTCACACAGCTGTTTTGGTGATATTTTTATTTTATTTTTATTTGATCCAAAATCGCATTGGGGTAAAATAAAAATAAAAAAAAAGCTTCTTATAAGGCTCTGTTCACAGTTGTGTTAACTCTCCTACATCAGGTTTCTGTTGCTCTTTGACATTAGGAATACCTTACCGTGCTTAATATTCTAGCTAGTAAAAAAAAAAATAGCAACGTAAACCTGACTGACCCTTTATAAGTCATGGATCCTTTTAAAATGGAGCACATGACACTAGTGTGAACAGAGCCTAAGTTATGGTTTGTTTACTTTAAAGGGGTATTCCCATCTCCGACATTTTATGCCATGTCCACACCTATCTGGGGAACGGAGGTCCCCCGAGCCCTGAATCATCTGAAGAAGTGACAGCTGCATCCAGGTGGAGAATCGATGAAGAGGTGTCAAGGCATATGACCGAACTCACAGGACAGGGGGCTGGGGACACCCGTTCTCTATATATCTGGGACCTGCACCTATGAGATATTAATGGCATATCCTCAGGATTTGCCATAGATGTCTGAGATGGGAATACCCCTTTGAGGAAAAACAAACAAAACTATGTTGCGTTAACAACGCCTCCTTTTTTTTTTTAAAACTAAAAGAAATCGGACTGTTTGTGGCAGAGGGGGACCAAACCTGAACACAGTGGCCTATCTTGGGATGCAGTTGTATTCACGACAGGTTTTCAGCCTCTGAATGTAAATAATTCACTGACGCAAACAGATGCTGAAAATGGTGAGAAATGAAAGGCAACGTAAACCGTTGAAAGTTTTTTTTTAAATTTTTTTTTTAAAAAAAAGTTCAAGAAGGGCCTTGATGCCTTTTCTGAAAAATATAATATTACAGGTTATGAGTACTAGATTCTGGAGATGGGACGTTGATCCAGGGATTTATTCTGATTTCCATATTTGGAGTCCGGGAGATATTTTCCCCCTAATATGGCAATTGGCATCCACCTCATGGGGCTTCTTGCCTTCCTCTGGATCAACACGGCAGAATTGTAGTTTGGAGTTTTTTTTTTTTGTTTTTTTTTTTTTGTTTTTTTTTCTTCTCAACCTCATCAACTATGCAAGTGTATTTTAGTGTTTTGTGCAACTTTGTAAATTATTTTTATTAAAAATAATTTTTACTTTTTCAGATACAGCTTCTATGTATCCTGGATACATAGAATCTGTATCTAGCGCTGAAACCTGAATCCGTCAGGTCAGCGGCACTGACGGGTTTGTTGACAGCGGATCCTGCGTTTCTCTGACACGTAGGATCCACCTGTATCAATCACCTCTAAATTCAAAGGTTTACATAGCTTTTAAAACAAAGTGTATTACAAAGTTGCAGAACTCTCATTATAAAGGGGTTGTCCAGTCCCTAAAAATTGAGGGCTTATCCTCCAGATAGGCCGTCAATAGCTGGTGGGTTGTGGTTCGACTCCTGGCACCCCTGTCGATCAGCTGTTTTGAAGGGGGTGCAGCACTTCTTCTTTCTCACACTGAATTGTTGACACGCGTTTAGCGGCGATTCACAGGTATTGCAGCCTTTTCTCCCGTTCACTTCAATGGGAGAAAAGCTTTATTTAAATAAAATAACAAAACACATTTTCCCATTTTTTTTAATACCAAATTTCAGGAGGTTTTCCGTCCTTTAGGAATAGCTGCATATGGGTAACTATAGCAAATTGTCAAATGCTCCCCCCGCCAATAGAACTGTGGTTCCCTTGTTGGTCTTTGTTTTTGCTGCAACCATTTAAACAAAGGTCGTCCGGGGACTCCAGAAGCGGCGCTGGAACTTTGATAGGCGAAATATCAGGACTTGCGATCCTGCAACACCTGTCATCAGTTTGTTACTGATTCCACTATGTATTTGTGTTTTTGTTTTTTTTAGGTTTATCCGGAATTATTCGTTGACAAATCTAGAGGGGACAAGTTAAAGATAAACATCGATATCCTATTTCAACACATGCCTTGTGCCTGTGAGTAAACTCTCCTGTACTGCTTTGACAACACGTGTATTATAACCTGTCAGCGTTTTAAGTTATTAAACCAAGTTTTGGGGTATTTTTTTGTTTTAGGTCGATAACTCTTCAGCCAGATGTTACTTTGAAGTATATAGTGAAATATTGAAAAAGTCTACATACACATAGTTCTGGTTTTTGGGTTCAGTGGGCGTTTTTACAAAACACATCATGCTCTATGTATGACGTTTCTTCTGGTGTTTTTTCCATAGGCTTCTTTATGCGACTCGAAAAACGGTTGTAAAAAAACTCTGAAGAAGCTTGAAAATTCTGTCTTTTTTTAAAATCTAAAATAAAGGCATATTTAATGGTGTATTCCCATCTTAGAAATTTGTGGCATATCCTCAGACCCACCTATGGAACCCGCACCTATCTTTAGAACGGAGGTCCCTTCCCTCTTTGCCGCTTGGATGCGGCAACCAGCTTAGATATACTTGTATAAACATTAAGACAAGTGCAAATAGCGGCGACAACCACATGAGAATAAATGAAAATGTAAAAAAGATGTCTCTTCACTTCTCATGTGGTTGCTGTTTCTCTACATATTTGGTAAGGTTTGTATTTGGACTCTCCACTTGGGCAGCCTTGCATTATTTTGGTGCTGTCCTTCTTTGCACAGTTTGTCTTGAGGGGCTCAGGGACTCCTGTATTTAGTACTATATATATTTTTATTTTAGAAAAGGCTTTTCTTTCCCTGATGTTGTGACTTTTGTTTGTACGGTAGATCTAAGCATAGATGCTATGGATGTAGCTGGGGAGCAGCAGCTGGATGTGGAGCACAATCTATTCAAGCAGAGGCTGGATAATGACGGAAAGCCGGTGACTTCAGAAGCCGAGAAACATGGTAAATGAGCTGCTTAAACGCCAACAAACGTTTCCTTGTTGGAATTACTGATCTATATCAAACATTATCGAGCTGTAAGACAAATGGTTTTGTCAATTATTGTTTTTTTTTGTGATTAATGCTCAGCCTACTGAATGATATTGCTTACTAGGGTTGTCACGATACCAGAATTTGGACGTCGATACCGATACTTTGTGTAGTACTGCAATTTTCCAAAACGTAATAAAATAAAAAAATGTTTACATTTTCTGATGTGAGGCAGGAGGTGTGATGAATTATGAATGTGCCTCATTAATAGTAATCAACCCCATCATGTTTCTCAGTCATAAGGGACAATGTTGGGTTAATGTGTGAGGTACATGATGGGGTTAATTACTATTAATGTGAGGCACATGGAGGTTAAATTCATAATATCACGCGCCTCACATTAATAAGTGAAAAAGCATTTTTTTTTTATTTTTTTTTTACAGCGTACACATCATAAATGACGGCAAAAAATTGTGCAGGTTATTACGGCCGCGCCAATACCGGGGGACAACGAGGGGAATAGCGGCGGAGATTAGAGGTTTCTCTGATCTCCGCCGTTAGAGCTGGGCTGGGGTTGTGTAATACAGACATTGCCCCGCTCCTGCAATAAGTGCGCGCGTGGTCCGCATAAGGTGATTCGGCCAGCGCTGCACTAATGACTGGCAGGCACTGAAGACAGAACGTGGCTATGTTTTGCAGAGTGCCCGCCATGTTCGATCTTCAGTTCCGGTGCTCATTAGTGCAGCGTTGGCCGCATCATATCCTGCTGACCGCGCGCACTTGTCAGGACTCGGGAAAGGGGCAATGGCTGCATTACACAGTCGCAGCCCCGCTCTGACTACATTCATGTGTTACAATGCTAAGCTGTGCGGTGGCGCGGTTTAGTATCGAAATACATGAAATTACGGTATCGAACCGTTTGAGGGTGCACGGCATCGAAACAGTGTCGCAGCATCGCGCAACCCTAGTGTTTACCAGTACCCCTACTCACACACTGTACTGCACAGGAGGACCGTGTCTGTAACACCTAGAGACATGGCATGTACTCCCTGGTGTACACCTAACGTAGGTTGGGAACCTGAGGCTATCCTATTACATTGTACTCTTAACTAGGAACATGAATTTCCCACATACCCATTTTTTACCAGTGTTTTATTCACCATTTTTTTTGTTTTCAGATCTAGGACAAGCAGAAGAGCAAGTCGTGTTTGACCCAAAAACGTTAGATCACAACCGCTGTGAAAGCTGCTATGGTGCCGAAACTGAAGATATCAGGTATTTATATGGAATATTTGAAAGCGTAATTGTCAAAACTATTGACATGTCATAGTGACATGTCAGTTATTTTGATCGATGGGGTCCGGGTGCTGAAACGAAGGGACAGAAGCCTTCAACCGAGCGCAGTGCCACTTTGACACTAATGGGAGCTAGCTGAAGACCGGTTTATAGACTTCTCTAGCCAGTCTTCAGCTAGCCCCACATCTCCGATAAAAAACTAAATTATATCATTACAGCCGAAGGGGCACTGCGCTCAGCTGAGCGCTTATGCCCCTTCGTTTTAGCAATGGATGGGAGTCTCAGCACCCGGACCCCCACCGTTCAAAACTTTTGACATGTCACTATGAAAACGCTTTTTAATATTTTTTTTTTACACTCCTTTGTATCTCCTGCAGGTGTTGTAACACGTGTGATGATGTGCGAGAGGCTTACCGTAGGAAAGGATGGGCATTCAAGACTCCAGATTCAATAGAACAGTGTAAACGGGAAGGGTTTAGTCAAAAGATGCAAGAACAGAAGAATGAGGGGTGCGAGGTGTATGGATTCTTAGAAGTAAACAAGGTAATGACTTTGCAGAACCGCTGATTTGGTCTGACTTGACAACATTGGTATTCATATTGGGAACGCAATGACAAAGTTGAATTCTCTTTTTCTATTTAGGTCGCTGGAAACTTTCATTTTGCTCCTGGAAAAAGCTTTCAGCAGTCGCATGTCCATGGTAAGCATTGAGTTTTTCATCATGTCATTGATGATTTTGCCATTTACAGTTCAGTGTTGGATCAAACTACTTTTAGACCACAGAACATATACAGTAGCACGTGTTGCATGGTTGAATGCCTAGAGCACAAAGGTTGAACAGGATCTGAACAGGAAGATAAACAAGGAGACTATGTGGGCTGGGAGAATGGGAACAAGTGTCTTTTTCTTTTACACACATTTTTTACGGTTTATACAAAAATCTTCTGGATTTTATGTTTGCACGCTTACATTTTATTGCATTGTTTTTTGCTCTATATATGCAACTTGCTCAACCTATTGGTTAATGTGTTGTGTGTTTTTTGTTTTGTTTTTTTGTGGGGAAACCTTTTACACAGGGAAATTTGTTATGTTCTGGACAGTTTTAATATTACTCATGATATGTTAGGCTATGTTTACATTGGCGTCATGGCTTCCGTTTTTAACGGCAGCTATGACTTGTGCCAGATCATTCATACGTTCTATTGACTTATAATATGGTCTACCAGGGTTCCATGAAGGTTTCGATCAATTTGACAGCAAGAATGCTGTGCTGTTCTTGCTATCAAATATGACAAAATACAATAATAGAAAAAAATACGATTGGTTGACCTTTTACATATCTATGCTTGTTTCTAAAAGATCCCTTTGTCTAATGAGCTGAACTTGTTCACTCAAAGTCTGCCCAAGCGATATGTCTAAAGGCTGAGAATGACTTGGACTCCTCCAGACATCTGTAGATCAAGGTTGTTCTAGAGAAAGTTCAGCGTTACCCAGCATTAAACAATCTACTTCTATCCTAATATCTACCAACTCACTTGGCAGAATAGTGAGACTCTAAGTCCCTGCAAGAGTTTACATGTGTCTCCTATGATGGCCATAGTCAAATCCTGAAACTGCACACTAGCGCAGGTAATAGAACTTTTAGTACAGTTCTTTTATTTGTTCTAGTTAACAAGCGGTACTTATGTACTAGGGGAAAGCAGCCTCTGAGAGATCAAATTCCTGGCAGCTGCTTCGTCCAGTGCTATTGGCAGTACAAAGTGTGTTCACTGTATGACGGCCGTCGGCACAGCCCCTCTCTTCTGATAACAGAATGTAGAAACTGGAAATAACTCCTTATTCTACATCTGCAATGAATTTAAAAAAAACTGCATTATTTTTTTTTATTTTTTTCTGTTTTTGCTGCTGTTCTCCCATCTTGACCCAAATCTTGCTTGTTCATAAAAGGAGAAACTTGGATAGTAAGAGTATATGATGTCATTCCCTAATATAGAGTTAGGATTCTTAAGGGAATCTTTGATTTAAATTCTACAATATTTGCCGTCCTAGAAATACTGATTAGCATGCCGGGCGCTTTCTGAAAATTGTAACTTGTTTATCAACATAAATGCATTGATAAATGTTCTCACTTGTAAAAAATATAACCTTGGGGAAACCATGGGCTTGTGCCTGGTTAATCCTGTGATTTTCCTATGACTCCTTGCCATGGAGCCCTATCCTTAACCCGTGCCACCTGAGGAAAGCTCTGTGTGATAGTAGCAGGCACTGTTGTATAATATAGAAACTATTTCTCTCTCTTCTCTTCCTGCCTCCACCTCTGTGCAGTGCACGCTGTTGAGAGTAAGTTTATAACTCTTGAACTTCATTGCTACAACGCTTACAGTAATGCTTGTGTTGTGTCGCTGCATTGTAGCTTTCATTCTCTCAGCCCACATAGTCTACCGGTTTACAGTGACCAATATGAAGCTTTAAGGGATTGTTTTTCTGAGTTAGAAAAATAATTGTTTTGTGACAGGTTGGTAATAAATACTGCTGAATAATTTGTTAAAGGGGTTATCCTACCAAAAAAAAAATACTTAGCAATTGACAGAACCTGTGAAAATAATTTTGCAATTTAAATGTATTAAAAATAGTTTGTTTTTCTAAGATAACTTACATTGGGGTCAGTGGTAGCGCCACCTAGATTTTTCCTGAGCACTGATATATGTATCCACCTACTGCATTATGCAGTGGTGGACACTCATGCACTGTTCGTCTGGTTTACCAAGCTTGGCGCTGCACTCTAATCCCTTGTTTTGTATTCCTGTCCAACAATGGCCGTGGATACCTATTTTGCTTGCAGCACCAAATTTCCATGTGGTCAGCCCGGTCCTCTCTGTCCTGCATTCCTGGGTTTAATTCAACATTCCACAGCCCCGCCAAAAACTAAGTCTCCAGCTGTGGACCCTCTTATCTCTCGTCTGACCAAGACTACTACTGGTTCCATGGCAAACGCATAGAATCCTCCAGGTCCTCGTTAGAAGCTGCTGGCTTGCCCCGGAGCCCGATTTTTGCCCTGGGTTATCCTGTCCTTCCAGAAGCTCCCCTGGAGGAGTTGGTGGAACTTACCCAGCAACTCTCCTATGTTGACAAGTACCTGTGTGAAGCTGCCCTGGATGCAGGAAGACTTGTGTCTCGTGTCTGTTTCCATCGTAGCTGTTTGCAGGACAGCTGGTCTTAAACGTTTGTCAACTGACACTACTTTCACATCTTTTCCCTTTGCGTCTAGATGAGATCATCTCTGAGGCAACGGATGGCAAGAGTTCGCGCTTGCCTCAAACTTGACCCTGCTGCTCTGGACTTCCAAGGAAAACAGAATCTTCTTTCCCATTTGCCAACCCCCGTTCTTCTCCACAGCCTTTTAAAGCAGGACACACAGAATAAGCCTCGTCCTTCCTTGCTCCAATGTTCACAGCTTTCCAAACATGGGGCTTTTAGTACAAGCTCCTCCCCCACCAACATCTGCTAGTAGGGGGGCAGGCTCCTTCTCCGATGCGTGCGTGAGGTACAGATTTGCCCATCATTACTTTTGCTTGAATTTGGTTATGGACTCTAATTTTTCATGAAACACATTCAATACAATATCGCAACATGCTATCAAAACCCTTGACAAGCTTCAATTGACATCACAACTACTGGGTTGGCCACAAGTAGACACGTATAGCATAGACCTCTCGTGACAGTCCAGTCTTTAAATGACTGGACACCTTGTCCCATTTTGGCTTCAAAAATCAACCTGCTCAAGTCCTCCCTTTCTCCTTTACAAAGGATCACCTTACTCGGCCAGTTTTTTTATACTGTTTCAGCAACTGTTTGTGTCTCAAAAGAAATTTTCTTCACTAAGACAAGGGGTCAAAATTCTTTGGAAAGGGATACTGAAAGGGTATGGGCACCACCTAAGCCAAAGTAGGTGGCAAGAAAAGGGGTGCTGCAAATGTGCGAAATAGCACAATTTAACTGAGAATAAAGCAACACATTATGGACAAGCACACACCCAAAATTCACAAAAGTATATCTTTATATGGTACCAAAAAAAGCAAGAAAGATAACCGCATCTAAAAACAGACACAAAAAAATCGGTCCATATGTGTCATACCACAGGAGCAACTGTGCTACCAACCCATGATAAGGTATAGGGAGTATATACAAAGTGTAGGGTCGTGACAATTGCAATAATATATACTAATAGAATGAAAGAGACAGATGTATATACCTAGCCTGATGATACAAGTACTTGAGTATGAAAGTGCAAATGCAAATAAATCCCCTCATAATAAAGATGTGGTACAAATATATAATGCGACATCATGATACCATAGAGCACAAAAGAATTGACAATAAATATAAGGCTATACGTGGTTCAAATGTAAGCTGCAGCATATAGAACCTCCCCACGTGTATCGCTGCCTCCTAGTGCAGCTTCGTCAGGGGATTCTTCAGAAAGTTTCTTTGACAGTTCTTTGCTTTTGCATGCAGCTTTTGGGCACCATGGTAACCTTGATCGAGGTAATTCCAATAGCCCAGTTTCACTTCCATTCTCTTAAGAGGGCAGCACTCGCTTGCTGGAATCGCTTTCTGGATTCGTTTTATTGGTGATCCTTCACTTGTTGATCCAGGGGAATGGTCTCTCCACCTGGAGATCTTCGACCAGATTTGCTTCAAGTGGGGCACTCTGGATGTGGACCCGATGGCATCCAGGTTCAACTGCAAGGTTCCCGATTTCATATAGTGGGTGAGGCTTAAATGGTAGGCACTCTGGTAGCTTCCTGGGATCCGTTCAGCCTACTTGACGTTCTCAAACAAGTCACGGTAGAGGCTATTTGACCATCCTAGTGGTGCTGGATTGGGCTCGCTGGTCATTGTACGCAGAAGTGGTGTCTCTACTAGCTGATGCTCCGCGGCACTTGCACCTCCAGCATGATCTTCCCTAAAGGTCGCTCTTCAAGAGTCGCTACGTTTAACGACGTGACTGTTGAAGCGGTCGTTTTGAGGGCTTGTGGTATTTCTGAACGTGTTATTCAGATCATGCTGAAAGCCAGAAAACCATCATCTGCTCATATTAATGACCAGACTTCGAGTTCTTTCTTTCAATGGTGCCAGGTGCGAAAGCTCTTGCTTTTTCTCCTTGTCCAGGATTCTTTTCTTTTTTTCAAGGGGGTCTCTGCTCCGTCCATTCTTTTTATCGTCCGCTAGCCATGATTTTGGATATTCAGACTTTTCTCCAGGATGTGGCTCATGCCGACGTCCTATTCCTGCGTGGAACTTAAACCTGGTCTTGGACTCCCTGCAATTTGCTTCATATAAATCTCTATTGGAGATCTTTCTTGGTCTTTTCTCTTGGAAGGTGTTTCTTCTTGTGGAGGTTACTCTCCATTCCTGATCCTCCACCAGGACAAGGTGGTGCTTCGACTGGTTCCATCCTTTCTACCAAATCTGATTGAGGACATTGTCTTGCCCTCCTGGAATTTTTTTTCTCATAGAGTTCATCTCGATCCGTGTGTCCACCCCCCACCCCACCCCCCAATAAAAAACGTATGCACTTCTTGGATTATTTCCTTCCGGTTAGACCAGTTTGTTTTGAATTCTTGCATCTCTGGACCCTGACTAGGTCTCCTTACCACCTTGACGATAAAAGAGTTTTACAGTGAATTCCCTTATTTATTTATTTTATTAATAAAAAAAATAAAATGGTTGTCTGGGATTAGAGAAGAGTGCCTTTTTTAATCTAGAAGCTGTGCCACTCTTGTCCATGGGCCGTGTCTGGTAATACTGCTCAGGTCTATTCAAATAAACACCAGACACAGCCTATAGACAAGAGTGGCACTGTGTCTAGATAAAAGACAGACGCTCTTTCGTATCCTGCAACCCCTTTCAAAGCATTTTATTTCTATGGTTAGCCATACAGAACTTTTTTTTTTTTGTTTTTTCTTCCTGTTATCGGGGAAAATCCTTTTGTACAGAATCATTGTACAGTTATTTGTATATGGTAGATTGTTGTACTAGTACGGGCAGTGAGCATGTAGAATGTGTTTAAAGTTTAAAATAAAATGCAAAACCTCTGATCTGTCTTGTAAAACGTCTGATCATGTGATGTTAAATACTTTTGATCCTGGTAAGATACTGAAAGTTCCTTTTATCTGACAAGACATTGTACTGCGTGTAGAGCCATTGTAATATTTAAAGCTTCCTCCACTCGTGCCATTTCAGCATTTGATTTCTGTAGCCATGGGGTTTACCTCGCTTTATGTTCTCATTTTTTCACTTTTTTTTTTTTCCTCCTCCTCCCCACCTCTCCAACAGTTCACGACCTGCAGAGCTTTGGACTTGACAATGTAAGTTCTTTTTTATATATTCTATGTGTCATTTTTCTTAGAATGGAAGATCATAAACCTAAACCATTTTTCCAGATAAATATGACCCATCATATTAAACATCTCTCCTTTGGAAAAGACTATCCAGGTCTTGTGAACCCCCTTGATGGCACAAGTGTGTCTGCTTTACAGGGTAAGTGAAAACCTTGTGAATTTTGTTCTCTTCGGGTTCAGTGCTGTGGTAGCCCATACACCATTGATAGTACAGTTCACTGACGTTACCAGTATGGGTTCACCTTCAGTCACATCGTTCAGTATATTAGAAACCTCTGTTCACGCAGTTCGGCGATGTCTTATTTTCTCCATCCTACTGTTGTATTTCCTTCTCTTCTCACCTAACTTGCCTGTGTATTAAAGAGTCGCACCCATGTAATAAGTAACATGATGTTGGGATGTAACTCTTGACTGCACTTTACTTCTGCCCTGATTTCTGAATGGTGGTCGAGATCCCAGTAAGTTTTGTCATTGTGAATGCCACTCACTGTGGGTGAGGCCCGGAGTTTGGCAGGTGAAGAGACGGTGGAATAAAATCTAGAAATGCTAAAGTGTTCTGTGATTGGATGGAGGTGTTTTGGCAGATTAGTCTTTTTGGTATACGTTGGGGAGGTATGCGTCAGTCTGTATTGAATGGCACAGTTGACTAATGCTATTAAATTCAGAGGCACCCTGCAAAAAAAAAAAATAAATTCTATATATTGTAATACTGCTCCCTTTCTTTTTTTTTTTTGTGCATGTCAAACACAGTCTGAATAGAGCCCAAGTCTTTGACTGTACTGTTTTTTCACTTGTGTCATCCCTTTTCAATTAAAGCCATTTTAAATACATTAGTGTTGGGCAGAACTTTGCCACCTGGATGCGCTCCCAATCTCTACAGAAAGAGGAGAAATTCTAACTATCCAGCTTAAATCTTCTATTAAAGTGTACCTCCAAGTATAACGTCAAAGTCTTTGAAAGTGCCGCTGGGACACACAGCTGGTAGGGTTCCTTTATCTTAGGCAACCATACATGCCAGAAGCCTCACTGGCACAGGACCAACCATTCCCCTGGCAGCATATTCAAGTGGAAGTTATGAAAATGTTATATCTGGAGCTGCACTTTACAGTTCAGGGAGGGTGACGGCTGCTGGCTATCGCCATTGATGGATACGCTACTCTAAGCAAAGGTTTTGTTTTTTTTTTTATTTGTTTTTTACATAATGTAGATCACGTTTCCTAAGACTACAACTCTCCTCAGAAGTTACTCATTTGTTTTTGTAGATCTAGCAACCCTATTGTTACTTTTTCTTACAACCATTATCATTGTCCCTTTTTTTTTTTTTTTTTTTTTTTTTTTTCCTATAGCATCTATGATGTTCCAGTACTTTGTGAAAATTGTTCCTACAGTATATGTGAAAGTGGACGGAGAGGTGAGAAAAGCAGCCTGCTCTGAATAGTTGTATTGTCCTTTAATAAAACATATGCTCTTGAATGGATGGGACTAGCACTGTACACTGTCACTCAGACATCCGGTGTTTTAACATTACTTTAGAGCATTGAGTTGGATCTATACGGAGACTATGAACATGGAGGTGAGAGAGAATCTCATGGCTCTGACTTGCAGGCATTGTTGATATAAATGGCCACATCCCCAGCAGGATAAACAGAGGGCCAGATGGGAACAATCCTGGATCTATCTTTCTCATCCGGCCAATTATTTTTTTTTTATAAGATGGAGTTTACTGATCCCTCCTCTAGCAGTGTAGGTCTCAAGGTTTTGAAGTTAATTTTTACCTCCATTTACCTTTTTAGGTCGAAACTTCTGTGCTGATTTAATTTTTTTTCATATATCTTTAGAGAGATAGGAGCTCTATTTTTCTGATACAGAGCTCCAAACCACAGATTTAAATGGGCAACATGCTGGCTGCCTGCAGCCACCACTAGAGGGAGCTTACTGCATACGCTGCTATTTTTGAGTTTAATGTATAACTATGCAGGGAGCTCCCTCTGGTGGCGGCTGCAGCCAGCCAGCATTTCATGTTTTAAACTTGTCTATGCAGGGGAGTATCAGAAAAATAAATCCTGACTAGCTTGGAAGATAAATTAAGAGATTACCAGCACAACATTTTTGACTTACTTGCATCAAAAAAACAAAATGGTATTCAATTGGGGACGTTCACTTTAAAGGAAGTTGTCTACCGTCATCACACGCACAGCTGAAGACCACCTATTTTCCTGTATGTGCAGACACAGGTAAGTCTGTACCTGCATGGAGGACTAGAATGATGCAGAAGTGTTTTATTTGCGGACTAATCAGAGGAAGACCAAAGTAATCATGCGTGTAAATGGAAGCAAGCAAAGGCGGAATTGTTAATTTCTAAGCATCCTTGACAAATCCATTCTTGCTACAATTAAAAACATATTTATTTAAAATATATATATTCATCTTTTTCTCTAGGTATTACGCACCAATCAGTTTTCAGTGACCAGACATGAAAAGATTGCGAACGGTTTGATTGGTGACCAGGGTCTTCCAGGGGTATTTGTTCTTTATGAACTTTCTCCCATGATGGTAAAACTCACAGAGAAGCACAGGTGAGAAACCTTCTATCCCTGCCTGGCTGTGTGACCTGTACTTTCTAGTATTCACACCTGTATATTTTATTCCTTTATTCTAGATCATTTACTCACTTTCTAACTGGAGTGTGTGCCATTATCGGAGGAGTGTTTACAGGTAAGGACTACCCTGGTGCTAGGAATATTCTGTCCTGCATCATGCAATTGATACCGTCACTAATCTGTAGGCATCTATGGATGTTATGAAAAACTTTACAATGGCAGGCAGTTTGAGTTGTCTCTTCTGATATCAAATTCTTTACTTTCCTAACACAGTTGCAGGACTTATTGATTCACTCATCTACTACTCCACACGTGCCATTCAGAAGAAAATCGAACTTGGGAAAACCACATAATGGGGGAAAAAAAAGGTTCCTACCATCTCCAGGCCTGAAACTGGGATACATGCACAAAGGAAATCGGGAAGGGGACGTTTTGTCTCTGGGAAAAACACCATGAAACAGATTTTAAATGCCTTTAGCTGCGGCCTGCGTTGTTTCCCACGGAAATATTATACGCCTAACATGCAATGTACTAAGGCAGCTTACAGCGGGTTTATTCTGTATCACTGGTGACATCTTCACTTGTTTAAATGTCATCTTCCCTGGTGCTGCACCAAGGGGGTAGTGACTGCAGTCCCTTCCAGTGATCTCTGGATATGACATCTCGGATAATTGTCTGTAACTGGGAGACTCCACTGCTGCTCTCGTCCAGCCACCTGAGAATGGCTACCTCTGCCTGGGGTTGGCTCTATGCACCTGCTATTTTTCTCAGTGGGTTACAAGGAGCCTCTGTTCTTCATGTTAAACCAGATGTACCATATTTTTAAAATGATGACTTACAACAAGGAGGTGACTGTAATTGTGGATCTCATTCTTACTGTACAGCCATTAAATGAACAGAATGAATGTTTCTTTTAAGTTGGCGTATGGAGCTGATTATTTTTACTTGTGCAATATTTGCAACAGGGCTCTTAATTCTCATGGGTCAGAAAAGCTACGTTGTTGGAGGCGCAGCTGGATAGTTCACAAAAGCTAAGCAGAGGCAACAAAACATTGTGTCGGAATGAGTATTTTCTTGTATTTCAGCCCTGTGGTCCACTTCTGTTCCACCGCTTATCAGGTACGATCTTCTATCTTCACTTATGGTTTCTTACATGTTACAGGTTAATCTTAAACTGGCCATAAACATGAGAACACAAATGGTTTTAATTAGAAGGGGGGGGGGGTGTAAGTCGCCGCCAGAGGGGTCTGATCTCCCTTGGGAACAAAGGATCTGGCCTGCTGTAATCCAACATGCCTGATTCCTCTTTCCCCCAACGTCTGAGGTCGGGGAAAGAAGAATCCTCTTTTTATTTATCCTGTAATGATTTAATCCTCACTGCAAATGTCCACGTGTGACTGTAGATGATATTGTGTGTGAATGGTCCTGATTGTTCCGTTGAATCGTCATCTGCACCTTATGGTGCAGTGGAAATCCTCGTGTACACTGTAGATATGAATTTTTTTTTTTATTTTGTTACTGGCTGCTGCTACCATGCTCTGTCTTCCAGATGACATTATAGATTTGGAATTTTTATTCAGATTTCCAAGGTTCGTCAATGGAAAAGTTAAGTTATGCAGCAGTACAACATACCCATATCTGTGCGTAACTATTCAGGAGTCTAGAAAAGCTGGGTGCCCACCGATGTAATGTTGACCATTAAATACTGTTAAGATGGCCATACAAATTCAGAAAATGTCGGCTGAACTCTCGGCCAAGTTTTGTCTAAGGTTTATAGGCACCCTTATTTTTGGAAAACTGAGGGAAGAGAAGAAAGCAGAAATGACAGATCTAGCTGAATAGGCTCCATAATCACGTTTTCAGTACGGGACAGTAGTCCTGCGGGGAGGCAGTGACTCAGTGTCATACGTAACTGATGCTAGGAGCCCGGCTCCCTGAACTGTGTTCAGTCCGGTAAATGCGACCGACATGCTGTCCGTATATCATGGACCGAACGCTTTCATGAGGCCTATGTGTTTTCATGGCTGCAAAGAACCGCAGGCTTTAAGCACTAACGTCATTGATAAGATGTAAGCTCATAAACTTTTCACATACACTAAAAGATCTTTAGACTGGTCGGACATTTATACACTGATCCTGCCGTTGGATCCATGGGCTAAAAGATATAAGCAAGCTCCGTGGTAAATCTATTTCTGACCTTCTTCATCACGACAGCTCCTGCTTCTTGAAGGTGATTTGTGTGCTCAGAAAATGAGGCGTGACGGGATAGGGGAGTACAGAAATCTGAATTTCATGCCGCCTTGTAATCCTGTTCTCTTGAACAGACCATACGCAGAACAGCATATTTCTTATTGCATTTGACTTCTCTCTATGGTGTCCTTTGAGTCGTGCACAACCCCCTCAGTACTGGACATTATTATATAATATAGCATCAGTCTTTCTTGGAGTGATCCGTAGGGAAATAGTAATACATTCTATTGTGTTTGTACTTTTATTTTTAATTCTTTAGGTTCGCGTCGAACTTGTTTTCCGTAAATTTCATATCCGTGAATGTCAGGACTTCTGTATGTTATAGGCTCCGTTATGTAGCAGTGAATCAGATTCTTAAACAAAACCTAAAGTCCTCTCCTTGTTTCAGTCACCAAAAATAAAGATCAAAAACATTTTTGTGTACAGTATTTATTTAGACAAAGTCCAACATCCTATATGAATTCTCGACTCCACTAGCACCTTTTGTAACCGGACCCGGCTTGCGTACGTGATAAAAATAAAGGGTTATGTTTGGGGCCACGTTATAGAAAAAAATCTTGTTCTAGAAATTGCTCCAATAATAATCTACAGGGTTGCAGAAAATGTAAGATTGCATGTAGTGACTGTCTATAGTCCGCTGTAGCAATACTTTCCTGGACTGATGGGTTATCAGGCTGCAGCAAGTTATCATTACATTTTTTGCCTCTGTGTGTTTAACGCGTTAAAGATTGCTACATCTGTATTGTACTATATTCCCATCTAGAATACCTCTGTTTTGGCAGTGTTCTGTCCTCCTTATCACTTTTACTTTACATGAAAAGTAAATGTCTGCACATACTGATATAGTGGGCCTTAAGTGTCCTAGTTACACAGAGCAACCAATCGAATATTTTATCTTCGTTCAGAAAATGAAAGTCGAAACTAGCTGCTATGGGCTACCGGTCAATAGCTCTATAATCATTTGTATTCTGGATGATCTGAAGATGGAACCATTGCATGGCCTGGAGATGCCATTCATTCATGTGTTGGGACTGAGCTGCAGTACAAGGCCCTGCCACACATGCCAATGAGCTGCTGTGCCTGTATAAGCAATGAAGGGCTCCTGGGGGCACACCCCTACAACCAAAACATTGATGAGGCCGTCAATGTTATCACTCATGGAAAACCCCTTTAAAACGAGACTTTTAATAAACCTAACTTACTGAATGTGGAGGGCATGTCTAAGGGAAAAGGGCTAAAAATGATCCCTATGTTCATATTCTGAAGTGTGTTGTTATAAATGTCTTGTCATGTATTCTTAGTGTAATATTAAAACTCGTAAGTCTGTTTTTGGACATATTCTCTTTCTTGGCTGCTGTTGTATTATTAAAAGGGTAATAAAATTTAAGATATTACGTATTCTGAGAAGGCGGTCCATTAGGGTTGTCGCTTTCAAGACAATACACATTGGGCTGCATTCACACACCCCAAAAAAAAATGGCACAAGTGCAAAATCCGCTGCAACCACAGTATGTGGTGAACTCCATACCTGACTGACCTGGCAGTAAACATTCAGTCTCCACTCCTATCCCATGTGCTATTTAACCCCTTCCCCCTGCATGCATTCTGGGCCCTAATGACCAAGCAATTTTTTAGTTTTTCCATCGTCCCAGTCAAAGATATAATTTTTATTTTATTTTCACGTGGACATAGCTGTATGAGGACTTGCTTACTGCAGGATGAGTTGTATCTTTCAATGGCACCGTTTTGGGGTATATAGAATTTCTTTATCAACTTTTTTTTTGGGGGGTTAGGGGGGGATATAAAAACCCCCTAGCAATTTAGCCATCATTCTATGCATTTTACATTTACGGCGTTTACTGTGTGACGTAAGTAACATGCTACCTTTATTCTATGGGTCGGTACGATTACAGCGATACCAAATATGTAAAAGTTTTTTTTTATATTTTACTATTTTTGCAGAATAAAAAAACATTTTTGAACTAAAATTATTTTACATCACTGCTTTCCAAGATCCATAACTTTTTTTTATTTTTCCGTCAACGTCGCCATATGAGGGCTTGTTTTTTGCGGGACTTCATTGCTACCAATTTGGAGTACATAGGACTTATTGATTTAACCGTTTATTTTGGAGGGGGAAATAGGTAAAAATAGCAATTTTGCCATTTTGTTTTTGCGGTTTTGTGTTTTTACGGGGTTCACCTTGCGGTTTAAATAATATGCTAACTATTTTTTGGGTCATTACGATTGCGGGGATACCATATGTGTAGATTTTATTTTTACACCTTTACTAAATAACATTTTTTATGGCAAAAAAATGGTTTTATATATATATATATTTTTTTATTATTTTTTCAGTCTCACTAGGAGACTTCACGGTGCGATCTTTAGATCGCAGATCTAATGCTTTGATATACTTCGTATACCAGAGCATTATTGCCTGTCCGTGTAAAACTGACTGGCATCTATTACGCCATGCCTCTGGCACGTCCTAATGGGCATATAGCCAGGGCAGACCTGGGGGCCTTTGTTAGGCCCCCGGCTGCCCGCAATTGCATTTGCGGGCCGCCGCTGTGTGACAGAGGGAGCTCCCTCCCTCTGTAAACCACTCAAGTACAGCGGTCGCTAGTGACCACGGCATTTGAGGGGTTAAATGGTAAAGTAAATCAAAGTAAATTCCGATGGCTACCGTTGGAGCAGGAGCCCGGCTGTCCTCATCCAGCCTGCACGGGAGACCTGTGCAGGACGTTGATTCGGCTGCCGTGAAAAGGCGTATCGGCTGTCATTAAGGGGTTAAGATAAAGTGGTTTCATTCATAAATATGAATTTTTTTTTTTTTTTTTTTTTAAAGCGTGGACAGATGTTACGTTAGACTATTGCAAGAAGTATAAAATGCACTACACACAATTGCATTTTGAGTTGTAGCGTTTTTGAGGCAATTTTGTGGTGCGTGGCGCTTTTTTCCAAACGCAATGTACTCAGGGCATCGCCTTTTTCAGGTGTTTTTCCCCATAAGCTTTACTATGGGACTTCAAATATGGCGGGAATTTTTTTTTTTACAAAATGCCGCTATTGGGTGTTTTTTTTTTGTTTGTTTTTTTAAAATTAAACTAGAGCCCCCTGCCCAGTGAGGCGGCTGCCACATCCAGGTGGGCAATTAGTGGATAGGCAGTCGGTATTCTGGAAACATCCGAGCCCGTTAAGCAACACGAATTCCATAACCCCCATTTACTGCTAAGAAAGCTACAGAAACTTCGTAGCTCAGCTGTTTAATCCCAGCCAATTCTTCCCTGGTTCACCACCTGACCGGACGGGCTCAGGGGAACTACATTCCTGAGATAGGTGGGGGTCCCAGAACTAGGACCGGCATCTATTAGCCATTTATGGCATATCCTGTGTATATGCTATAAATGTCAGACAGGAATACCCCTATTTAAAGGGGATTTTCCCAAATTTTAAAACTGTAAAAAAGACTTTGCAATATTATTCTACTATACACACCTTTTTTGAATCATGAAAAACACAATTTAATGGTGTATTGTATATTGTTCAAAAGTGGAGTGTTCTTTTTATATATTGTTGATTTGACAGGGAATTGTGCCCAAAAAAAATTATGCTCTGGGGAAAAATGAGTTTTATTGAGATGTGATCATGTCAACGTGGGAAGTGTTTAATTAAAATTCTATTTAACTAAAGAAATGATGTTTGACTTTTGTTTTTATGGTGGGTGTCCATCACTCCATACAAAACTCTTATGTCCCAAAACTTGTTTTTGGTGTTTGAAGGGAAAGCACAAAAAAAAACTATTACAAACTTCCCATACCCAGGCTCCCTTCTAACCTTTGAACGTGGTCATGTTGCCCATGCTCCTGCACTCGTTTTTAATGGTTCAGTAGTATATAATGCATTGGTGTGTGCTGTGTAAATGAATGGAGAGAAGTGTATGACGCTGATTGGTCACTGATTGGTCAGCGTCATACACTCCTCTGTACAATGCCCACTTGGTCTAAAGTAAAAACACGCCCACTTGGGCATTAAGAAACTCATTAGCATAAAGCTAAAAATCGCTCAAAGTGGTTTAAAATAGATCGTTTTTCGAAATAAAAAACCGTCACCTACATTACAGCGCCGATCTCCTTATGTAGGAGATAGGGCACTTATAATGTGGTGACAGAGCCTCTTTAAAAAGGTGTGCGTATATAGCCTTTAAAAGTCTTATTTTTAAAAAAAAAATTCAGGTGATTTTAAGCATCTTGTTAAGATACAGCTTCTGAGTATACTGTATACATAGAAGCTGTATCCTTCCGTCAAAGACTATTCCTCAGGTTAGCTGCGACTGACGACTCAGCTTAGGGCGAAATTCACACAGAAAACGCAGCGTTTTGCGCGCATTGCAGTTCCGTGTGACATCAGTGTTTGTGGCTGCATGTTTTTTGCGCGTATGGCCTAGTTATGACACGTGGTTTTAATGTTTAGAAACCTAAATGAAGGAGGTAGTTTCCTTCATTTCCTCAACAACTGTAGCGCGAGTCACACGCGGCACATGGAAGTGCATCCGTGTGCCGTGCGTGATTTTCACGCACCCATTGACTTCAGTGGATGCGTGATGCGCGAAAAACGCTTAAGTATAGGACATGTTGTGAGTTTTGCGCAGCGGACACACGATGCGTGAAAAACACAATGTCTGAACGGCCCCATTGACTGAGGTGCGTGCGACGCGCGTGATTTTCACATGCATATCACGGACGTAAAATACGCTCTTGTAAATAAGCCCTAATGCCGGGTTCCCACGTAGTGTAAACTCTGTGGAATTTCCGCAACAGAATTGTGTTTGGAAATTCCGCAGCGTTTACAGTAGCAGCAAAGTGGATGAGATTTAGTAAATCCCATGCACACACTGCGGAAAAAAACTGCAGCGTAAACGATAAAAAATTGACATGCGATGTATTGGAAGCGATTACACCTCAAAAATCGCAACTACGGAAAAAAAAAAAAATCCTTCCTTCCCAGAACTGCCCCCTTTCTGCCTCCGGTCCGGCCTCCTGGGATGACATTGCATCCCATGTAATCGCTGCAGCCAATCACAGGCTGTAGCGGCGAGGACGTGGGATGATACATCATCCCAGGAGGCCTGCCTGGATGACGTCAGAGGGCCGGCCTCCTGGGATGATGTTACATCCCATGTGATTGCCGCTGCAGCGTCATCCAAGGAGGTCGTACCAAACTGCACAGGAGGGACGCGTTGCCAAAACGGCCTATGTAAATATTTGCATTTTTATACCGCTGCTCTCCGCAGCGGAAATCCTGTCCCAAAAAATGCAACACAATGTGCTGTGGTTTTCGGACGTAATGTACTGCAGGTTCCAGGTCTAATACGCTGCATGGTTTTTACGCAGCTTATTAGTCTCGTGGGAACCTGGCCGAATAGAATAGATTTTCAGTTGCGCAAATTTCTTCTATGAAATTTTGCATGTATTTTTATTCTTTTTTTACGCCAAAACCAGAATTGGATCCAAGAGAGCATGCCTATGAGGTCTTCCTTTATATATTTCTTCTATTTTTAGATTCCATTCCTGATTTGGCTTAAAAATAACTACATGTAAAATTTGAAGACACAGCCCTAGGCCTTGTTTGCGCAGTGCGCCGGTGTCCATCACATGACCAGGACAGAGTTTTATACACTTGCAGTGACTCAATATGAACAGTCATGGTTTACTGGAAGCAAATATCTTAAACTGAATAATTTATACAGAAATGTTATTGGAAAATGAGAACCTCCGTATACAAAAAAATAAAAATATGTATTGGAGCATTTTATCGCACTAAGTATGATTTGGCTATAGTGACGGATGCAATCTTCTCCATTGGGACCATACAGAGGGTGAGCTATTGTTTGCTTTATTTTATACCATATATTTGATTTCATTATTGAATCAATCTTAATTTATCTTCTTGCAAGATGCTAAATGTCACTTTTTTCTTTCCTCTCCCCACGTCGCTGCTGGGGATGAAATCGACCTCTCATGAGAGACCTCAGTGGGGGAGGTAAGTATATGTGGAGAGGACCATCGCCGCTTCTTATACTCTGCCTGACCTAAAGCATTCTGTGTATTGTGTTCTAATGTGAACCATTTCCAGAAACAGTGGTGAGTGAGGATATGTTGTTTCTGAAAGACTTCATGGGAAATGTAGTTCTGCAGCACTGCAAAAATCCATTGTGTGTGGCTCCGCTGCCGCCAAGCAGGAGATCATGCTTTCTAACTTTATCCAATTGTTGGCTGCACAGCGTCCTGTGATGTGTACACGGCCTTCCTGCAGTGTGTGGCAGGTAGGTACTTGGTAACAATTTTCTGAGTGTGTCGGTTTACTAATTTCCGCTACATGTATTGTATTCTGTCACAGATTTTCAGTGCGGAATCCGCAACATGTCTATGATGCAACCTAAGGGCTAGTTCACACTGAGTTTGACACAAAAACGGCCAAAAATGCCTCCCATTGATTTCAATGGGAGGCGGAGGCGTTTTTTCCCCCCGCAAGCGGAAAAACCGGCTCGCGGGAAGAAGGGACATGCCCTATTTTCGGGGGTTTAAACCTCTGACCTCCCATTGACATCAACGGGAGGCAGAGAAAGCGTATTTCGCGGCGTCTTATGCCTGAGGCGCTCAATGGCCGTGGGCGAAAAATGCTGCGAAAATCGGCGTGCAAGCAGAGGAAAATCTGCCTGCAAAAAACTGTGTGTGAACCCGGCCTAAGGGAAATTTTGCAGGTTAAAAGTTGGTCTGATAAAGTCGTAGGTTTATATGCAAGATTCCATTTTCCAGAGAAACTCTAGATACGACTTATAATGGGATCTTTGATGCTATTCGCTCAGGTCATTAGACCTGCACTGGGGTTGGGATATCTGACTGTCATTTTCTAAACCGAAAAATATAAGTGTGTAGAAAATTATATATATTCTCACTAAATACATCATCCAACATAAAATTTAGAATGAAGGCTGGTTATTCTCTCCAGAAGCAGCAACCCAGGAGTAATTTTTATTTTTTATTTTTTTTGGGGAAAGGAAAGTGGCTTCATAAAAAAGGGCATGTCTTGCCAAATTATAATTTACGCAAGAAAACCTTATTTTATTTTGACTGTACTTTACAGGACTCTGAAGAAGCTCCTGTCCTCATTTATAGAAGGTGATTCCACAGCTTCCAGCAGATTTTTCTGGCTTTTATATGTAAGTCCTTTGTAACTTGAACCAATAATTTTGAAGCAAATAAAGGCCACCCCGGAACAGACATGAGATATATATATATAAAGTAAAATATACAGTCTTAAGTTATAATAATTTCTAAGTTCTTTATCTCTCTACACATACAGAAAAGTATATGTTTCTATGTAGAGAATTAGATATTTGATATAGCTATTATATATTGTATTCTAAAAGACCTTATTAAATAATGCACATTCTTGATGCAATGCTAAACTACTAAATGCAGAATTAAAGAGGCTCTGTCACCAGATTTTGCAACCCCTATCTGCTATTGCAGCAGATAGGCGCTGCAATGTAGATTACAGTAACGTTTTTATTTTTAAAAAACGAGCATTTTTGGCCAAGTTATGACCATTTTCGTATTTATGCAAATGAGGCTTGCAAAAGTACAACTGGGCGTGTTGAAAAGTAAAAGTACAACTGGGCGTGTATTATGTGCGTACATCGGGGCGTGTTTACTACTTTTACTAGCTGGGCGTTCTGACGAGAAGTATCATCCACTTCTCTTCACAATGCCCAGCTTCTGGCAGTTCAGACACAGCCGTGTTCTCGAGAGATCACGCTGTGACGTCACTCATAGGTCCTGCATCGTGTCGGACGAGCGAGGACACATCGGCACCAGAGGCTACAGATGATTCTGCAGCAGCATCGGCGTTTGCAGGTAAGTCGATGTAGCTACTTACCTGCAAATGCTGATGCTGCTGCAGAATCAACTGTAGCCTCTGGTGCCGACACGATGCAGGACCTGTGAGTGACGTCACAGTGCTGCACTGCCAGAAGCTGGGCGTTGTGAAGAGAAGTGGATGACACTTCTATACACAACGCCCAGCTAGTAATAGTAGTAAACACGCCCCGATGTACGCACATAATACACGCCCAGTTGTACTTTTACTTTTCAACACGCCCAGTTGTACTTTTGCAAGCCTCATTTGCATAAATACGAAAATGGTCATAACTTGGCCAAAAATGCTCGTTTTTTAAAAATAAAAACGTTACTGTAATCTACATTGCAGCGCCGATCTGCTGCAATAGCAGATAGGGGCTGCAAAATCTGGTGACAGAGCCTCTTTAAATAAAGAAAATCTGAAGTTGCTGCAGCCGTCTTCAGGCCATCCATGGGAAGCACGGCAGCTTCAAGTTGTGTTCGTCTCACGATTCGGAAACGGAAATGTGCAGACGTTGTTACTAGGAAGAGGGTTTGTGTTATAAATAATATAGCAGAGAAATGTCACCATATACATAGCCCATTGCAGCCCTTTAAAAGTTTTACCAGATACAGACCACTGCCATTTTTGTACTGTAATCTGTAGGTTTCCTATAGTTATGGCAACCTTCCGAAAGCCTTAACTTTTTAATTTTTCCGTCTCTATAGCTGTATGAGGGCTTTTTTTTTACCGGATGAATTGTAGTTTTTCATAGCACCAAATGACATTAAACCTTATTCTGTGGGTTAATATGATTACATAGATACCCAATTTATATAGTGTTTGTTTTACTAATTTTACAATGAAAAAAATTGAATTTGTATTGCCATATTCTAATTGCCAGAAGAAAAAAAGCTCTGGCTATTAAGCTGTATTAGGGCTTGGTTTTTGCGGGGTGAGCTGTAGTTCTTATTGGTACCATTTTGGGGTACATTTTTGATCACTTTTTATTCCATTTTTTTTGCAGTGGACAAGGTAACCAAACAGCAATTTTGTCACTTGTAATTAATTATTTTTTTTTTCACAACGTTCACCTTGCAATACTAATTATGTTTTTTGTTTTTTTTATATTGCTATAGGGGAAAGTTGTTTTTTTTTGTTTAACCTTTTAGTTTTCTTTTCTTTTGTACAAAAAAAACCCAAAAAACTTTCTACTTAATAGGAGCAGAAAGATGACTGACCTGGGGACCCCATGTGAGCCGATGGGCTGTCAGAAAGCTGGGGCGCCCCCCTGTGACAGTTTAGATGCCATGGACGCTATTGACTGTCATATCTAAGGGGTTGAACGAGCAGAACCGGAGTTATCTCCGATTCCATCCATTACTTTGCCTGAAGCTGCCACTAGAGGGAGTGTGGGGGAGCTTACTGCATGCAGTATTATTGAGTTCAATTCATAACCGTATGCAGTTAGCTCCCTCTAGTTGCGACTGCTGTTAGGTTTTAAAGGCTATGGACGCCTTTGACATACAGTGAAGGAAATAAGTATTTGATCCCTTGCTGATTTTATAAGTTTGCTGTCATAAGTATACTGTCAAAGACATGAACAGTCTAGAATTTTTAGGCTAGGTTAATTTTACCAGTGAGATAGATTATATTTAAAAAAAACAGAAAATCACATAGTCAATATTATATATATTTATTTGCATTGTGCACAGAGAAATAAGTATTTGATCCCTTTGGCAAACAAGACTTAATACTTGGTGGCAAAACCCTTGTTGGCAAGCACAGCAGTCAGACGTTTTTTGTAGTTTATGATGAGGTTTGCACACATGTTAGATGGAATTTTGGCACACTCCTCTTTGCAGATCATCTGTAAATCATTAAGATTTCGAGGCTGTCGCTTGGCAACTCGCATCTTCAGCTCCCTCCATAAGTTTTCGATGGGATTAAGGTCTGGAGACTGGCTAGGCCACTCCATGACCTTAATGTGCTTCTTTTTGAGCCACTCCTTTGTTGCCTTGGCTGTATGTTTCAGGTCATTGTCGTGCTGGAAGATCCAGCCACGAGCCATTTTTAATGTCCTGGTGGAGGGAAGGAGGGTGTCACTCAGGATTTGACGGTACATGGCTCCATCCATTCTCCCATTGATGTGGTGAAGTAGTCCTGTGCCCTTAGCAGAGAAACACCCCCAAAACATAATGTTTCCACCTCCATGCTGGACAGTGGGGACAGTGTTCTTTGGGTCATAGGCAGCATTTCTCTTCCTCCAAACACGGCGAGTTGAGTTAATGCCAAAGAGCTAAATTTTAGTCTCATCTGACCACAGCACCTTCTCCCATCACTCTCAGAATCATCCAGATGTTCATTTGCAAGCTTCAGATGGGCCTGTACATGTGCCTTCTTGAGCAGGGGGACCTTGCGGGCACTGCAGGATTTTAATCCATTACGGCGTAATGTATTACCAATGGTTTTCTTGGTGACTGTGGTCCCAGCTGCCTTGAGATCATTAACAAGTTCCTCCCGTGTAGTTTTCGGCTGAGCTCTCACCTTCCTCAGGATCAAGGATACCCAACGAGGTGAGATTTTGCATGGAGCCCCAGATCGATGTCGATTGACAGTCATTTTGTATGTCTTCCATTTTCTTACTATTGCACCAACAGTTGTCTCCTTCTCACCCAGCGTCTTACTTATGGTTTTGTAGCCCATTCCAGCCTTGTGCAGGTCTATGATCTTGTTCCTGACATCCTTAGAAAGCTCTTTGGTCTTGCCCATGTTGTAGAGGTTAGAGTCAGACTGATTCATTGAGTCTGTGGACAGGAGTCTTTTATACAGGTGACCATGTAAGACAGCTGTCTTTAATGCAGGCACCAAGTTGATTTGGAGCGTGTAACTGGTCTGGAGGAGGCTGAACTCTTAATGGTTGGTAGGGGATCAAATACTTATTTCTCTGTGCACAATGCAAATAAATATATATCATTTTGACTGATTTTCAGTTTTGTTTTTTTTATATAATCTATCTCTCACTGGTAAAATTAACCTAGCCTAAAAATTCTAGACTGTTCATGTCTTTGACAGTGGGCAAACTTACAAAATCAGCAAGGGATCAAATACTTATTTCCTTCACTGTATGTAAAAACAATTTTTTTTCCCTTGTTAGTACTTCCTTTTTAATTCCAAGAAAACGCTAAGTTTTAGGCTGCAATCTTCATTTTAGACTCCTAATATTCCATTTGCAACCTGCTCCTAGTTTCAGACTTTACTCACAAGTGCATGTCCCTCCTAGTAATACATGCTGGATGTGAGTTCTGTGACTCACATCTGCTTCTACAGCCCATGAGGGATCTCCTTTCCGTGTGCTGGCGACCCTGATTTCCCCCTCCCTCCCCCTGTAGAGCGTCCGTGGGAATTTCTCATCTCTCTCTCTACACTGATACACAGCCAGTGTGATTCTCCCTCCCTCCCTCCCTATCTACCCGCTGATACAATTCAGCTTGTGTCATCTGCCCTCGCTGGGACTTGGATGCCCCCCCCCCCCCTCCCCTCCAAACTCAGACATGCCTGTAGAACCTCTCCTTCCCTGTTGCTATTTCTAAGGCTGTATTCACACGTCGAGAGCCATTTTCCCCCAATTTTTGCAAAAATCACACCAAAAAACGCAAATGGACCTAGACGTGTGAAACTAGCCATACAAAAAGCCAGTTATGTGAAGGAGTTGGTTCTTTTACACCGACCAATTTGGGTAGTAACAACAATATCAACGAGACACACAACACAAAAAGAGACACTGCGCCGTGTTTACATTTATACTAAAGTTAAAACTGGGATTGGATTTAAAAAAAGAAAAGGAATCCTGCCTTTTGGAGGGAAAAAAATTCAACAAAAAAAAAAATCCCCGCTGGCCACAAAATTGCCCCAAAAACGCAACAAACAAGAACAGTGTATGTGGGGCTTTTGATATTTTATTATAGGACTTTAATGTAACATCTGACTGCACCAACAAAAAAAAAACGCCACCGAAAACGCTGTCTGTCAATTCAGCCTTTATACTATTTGTCTCGTTTAAGCTGGATTCACATGCGTATTTGTTGCAGATTATTGAGCCAAAGGCCAGAAGTGGTTCCAAAAGAAATGGTAAATATTAAATAAAAACTTCTATTACTCCTTTCTGGATCCACTTCTGGCTTTGACTCAAATCTGCAAAAATACGCAATTTGTGAATCCAGCCATAAGCAATGCAAGGGGGAAATGTATGGCAAATCAGGTCTTTTTTTGTGTTCTATCCAATGCATCTTGTGTGAGCCTGGAATCACAGACCTGATATTCGAAGTTGTTTTCATCGCACCATTTCCTAAAACAATCTTCAGCATACAGACGCTGGTTCTCTTTCGTACAGTAGACACGGATGAAGTTCTCTTGAAATATTGATGGGAGTAAAAGTGAAACCTGTGGATGCAAATATATACATAAATAGAATTAAATTTTAGACTTATTTAAGAACAGATATTTGTGCCTCACTAAACACTTTTTAAAAGTGTGTAGAAGAGGGGGCGTGGCTTTAAATGCTAAAAAGGAACACCTAGCCAACATGTCAAGCAAGATTCACCAAATTTATTATACAGCGTGTGCCACTGCGATGCATTTGGCGCAACTTCAGACTGCCTGGTCTAAATTTATGCTGTCTACATTTTTGACAGCTTAATCTACTCAGTGTCTTTTCGGAAACAAAAGGGGACATCTGTCTAATTATAACAGACAACTGTAAACCGTACATGATAAAACAGTCAGCCTGCAGCCACCACTAGGGGGAGCTCCGATACTCTGGTTTCTCTCTCTTAGGCTGCAAAGTATGACTTCCAAAGGAGGGGGAAGGAAAAAAAAACTATCAATTCTTGAAATTACCAGTGGTGTCCACCATAGAAACCTGACTTCATATCGGCCCCTGCTGAGGAAGAAAGTGTGGGCTTCAAGGGATTTGGGGGAGGAAGCAGACCACATGAGAGCAGAATGATTAGATCCTATTATTTTTAAAGATAACCTGGCTGCTATAAAAAAAATAACAGGTAATTGTGGAACTTTCTTCCTAAGTGGGAGGAGTAAGACCAGATAGTTCTCAGATATGATTGACACATACAGACATGGAATACGGCACATACAGTCCCATAGTGAATGCAAATGGGGCCCGTTTCATCCACTATGCTGTACGCCATCTGGGTGGGAACGGCGCATGCGCCGCTCCCACACAGTCCAAGTTGAACTGTGCGACGTCCGGCTCCATTTTCCTGTGGACCGGAAGTCGCGGCCGGACAGTAAGATTACTACTTCCGGTCGCGGCTTCCGGACTTGTGCATTTGGAGCGGCGGCGGCAGGAGCAGGTAAGTTATTTCTATGTATGTTCGTGTTTTAGTGTATGTTTACTACTGTATGTAAACCTACTACACTGTGTATTAGCTCAAAAAATGGCGGCACACAGTGTAGGAGGTTTGACCGTTCAATCCCCTCCTTTCTCCTGGCACTAGACAGGATAAGGGAGGGGGGATTCTGAGAGCTCACTAGAGCGAGTGAGTTTTCTCAAATTTTGCAGCATAAAGCAATGTGGTTGCTTTACCACATGCAATGCTGCAATTTTGGGAATTACTCCATCTAGTGACCAGTGCTGGGAAATATTATAAATTAGAATCTAATTTATAATATTTCCTGACTCGTGAAAAAAATTAGAACAATGTTTAATCACCTATACACTAATTGTTTAACTAAAAAAAAAAAAAAAATTTTTTTTCTAGCGACACTTTCCCTTTAAAGAGCAATATATGAGAGATGCTAACAGATGCAGGTCTCCATATACATTAATCTAAGTCAGAGACCCTTTTCTGTAACTTTCCACCCCCTTTACAAAAACTCTTGGAGCTCAATTTTGTCTTTCATACCCAAAAACATTGCCTTCCCTACTTCGGTATATCCCTAACCCCCTCACTTGATACTCCATGTAAATGTAACTACCCTCCATTGTTCAAGGCCATTCGAGCGGACCTTGTTAAATGGGCCAATCTGCCACATTCCTGGGTGGGTAGAATTAATACGATAAAAATGGTAACTCTTCCTAGACTGCTTTATTTGTTTAGAACCCTTCCCGTCCCTCTCCCAAGAGGGGACCTACAAGCCCTACAAAAGAATATCTTTAAGTTCATATGGAACAATAAATGCCCCAGAATAATCGATAAGTATTATGCTTCTACATAAGAGATCTGGTGGTCTATCCGTCACCAATCTGTTCAAATATTGGTCCAACTACTATTAACCCATCTTTCCCCAGATAGGGCACCACTCTGGGTCTCTCTCGAACAAGCCCAGTTTACTCCATATTCTTGGGGAGCGCTAGTATGGATGACCTCACCCCTGCCACCTACCCTGAAGAACCTTTCTCTCCTATAATACCACTCCTTGCTCCTTTGACTCCTGGTCCAGTTTAAACAAGGTCTTCAATTCCATCACTTCCCGGTGATATTTGGGAAACCACGGTTTTCAAAATACCAGTTTCTGCTGGCGATCTAAAACTTATTAGATTTCAAGACTTCGTTAAACAGGGACGATTGAGGACGTTTACCAATTTTAACGCCACCTTTAAACCCCCACATCTGAACAATACCAGGCTGTTAAATTATTATTCTTCCTACAACAGCTGGTCCCTACCCAGGTGGAAATATCCTACACCACTATTGAGAAATTAATACTCTACTCACCCTCTCGAATAGGTTTATTGGCTATGTTGTATAGTGTTTTCAATACACCCTCTTCTAAATCCAAACTTCTATACATGCTAAAATGGGAGGAGGACACGGGTACCAGCCTTTCTCCTGCACAATGGAGACAGTGCTGTGACACGATAAGCAAAGGTAGCTGGCAGGTCTCCTTGGATGAGACTTTGACAAAACTCCTGCATAGAGCATCTTTTGTTCCAGTAAGCCTCCACGCTATTTACTGCCCCTGCAGGATCTTTTAGACACTGCGTCTGAGGGCAATATGTGTCCTCAGACGCACAGTTTACACAGGGAGAGGTGTTGCTGAAAAATGTGATATTTTATGCTGCATAAAAGATGCGATCAGCCATTGAATGAATGTTTCCCTGTACTTCGGGTCATCGTTGCCCTGTTTATACACTGAACTGGATTGAGTGTTCTTATCAACGCTCGTAAACTGAATCATCAGTTAGCAGGTAAATTGTGTCTTTGGCTAAACCGTTAAAGTTTTAAAAGAATACCTTGTGAAAAAAAGACTCTAGATATCTTCAAATAGAACATGCTGTTAGGTACACTAGGAATAACTCATTTCAATGTGGGTCACTTATCTGTTTTTGATTTCGTTTTAACGTGCAATATATAAGGAAGGGTTATATTTTAAAAAAAAATACAATTCTATAAATCAATAATATCACTAATGAAATGTAGGAAAAAAGTGTGAAGATGAGATTGGTACGGTCTCACAACAACAATGGGAATCCATACTAAAAATTAAAGAAATGATCTTAAGGCCGAATGCAGACAACCATAGCATACATCTGTGTGACGGCGTCAGACTGTACTGTCCTCACTCAGGATAAGACTCCCATGGAGTCCTTTCTACATCAGTCTTGTTCCGCACTTTCCTCCAGTCCGCTTTTTCTCCAACACAACTCACTTATACTAAGTCCTGGGAAAAAGAACTTGGACTTCAGATGAAGATTGGCGGATAGCATTTGTACTTACACATAAACTTCCTACATCGTGTTTTGCACAAGAGAAGAATTAAAGAATTCTCACCAGATGGTACAGGTATCTCTTTTGCATAGGATTTTCCACTCTATGTCAGATCGTTGCGGGAGGGCCCCAGGACTATGCTACATGCATCTGTTCTGGGTGAGAATATTTGACCTCTATAACAAACTTACAGCATCTACAGTTCCTGCTACGCCTGTAACAGGTCTACTCACTATTATACCTGGGACACTTTCTGGCCTTAAAAAGGTCTTAGACATTTCCTGACTGCAGCTAGAACTGTAATTCTTCACCATTGGAAATCTACTCCGGTTCCTTCTCTAGATGAGCGAGGTGAACCTTCCTATCAGAATGGAAGAACTTATGTCGGATGATCATGGTAGTTCTGCGAGATTTCTCCAAACCTGGGCCCTATGGGTTGAGTTCGGGGATAGTGATGACCTTCCCCACTGGTTAGCAGGTGTTGATTGAATTGTTTTCTGTTACATAATAACCCACAGTGAGTGCTGAGGTGCCTTCAGTTGATCCCTTATTCCTCTGCTTCCCCCTCCTTTATTATTGTCTGCCTCCCCTGTCTGAATAGTCTTCTTTTTATTTAATTTCCATTTTATTCTGTGAATTTGGATTATTGCACTAACACGTATTATGGAATATTTGCCATACGTGTCGTGTATTACGAATACATTGTTCTTTCTCTACCTTCATTACTTCACATATGCTGCCACCGCACATTTTATATGCCTCCATAATGGAAAAAAAACAAAAACCGTCACACGACTGCGTGTATTTCAATGGGGTCGTTCACAGGGTCCGTTGAAAAATAGAACATTTCCTTCCGTTTTCACGGCTACCCCGATAGACTCAAGTCTATGGGGATCCGTGAAAACGGCACCTACATGGGTGCAACTCGGACGTGAAAAAACGACAGTTTTTCACGTCTGCAGTTGCACTCGTTCCTGTGAACCTGGCCTACTAAATCAGTGATAATTCTTTAAGGGTGGATTCACACGCTTAAGATTTTGTTGCAGTACTTTCTGCATAATGTAGGAGTAAAAAAAAACGTCTATACTCCAAATTTTATTCATTTAATTTTTTTGTTTTGCTCTTTCCCTCTCCCACAACTCAACCTGGAGGAGGATTTTTTTAGTTTTTAAAATATATGTGAATGAGGTATGTTAAAGCGTACATGAGTTTTCCTCAAAGTTCAAAATAGCCGTGCTCTTCAATCCCTAATGATGTTACACCCGCATTTTCTCTTTTTCACCTCCTATTCCCGCTATTTCAGCTGCCGTGCTATTTTCTGTTCCCTCTATAGTGGAGGTGGTGTCACTGATATGCAAATCTGGCAGTACAGTACAGTGTAAACTCCCTGCCCACATTTCCAAGCTACTAATCTCACTTTCTATAAACAGCCGGTTCATCGCTCTTGGGACACATGTAAGTTATCTTCTTAGTACTGATCTCCCATGTCATTCTTGCAGTCGCTGCTTATGGCTCTGTCTGCTTTGTTATAGCTATGTTAAATTTTAGCAAGCCAGCCTAATCTATTTCATGAATACCTTCCTCTTTCTCTCCAATGTTTTGTTTTTATAATCTCCTTTACCACCATTTCCCTATTGCCTCATTCTCTGACTCCATGTGCACTTTGCCCTATATTGTCTAATGTTTGCTTCAAGTATCTCGCAATATTAACTAAACCTGCATGTCAGTGCTAATGCTTGGTTCCAACATCGTGCTAAAAATGCTTTTCTTGCCATGAATCGCGCCAAAACCTGCGCCATTTTGCCTCGATTTTTGCAAAAATGGTGTTTTTAGCTCGGCATTGTGATTGCGACATGAGAACCCAGCATTAGCGCTTACATGCAGCTATTTAGTTATTATTGAGAGATACTTGCAGCAAACATTAGATCGCATTACAAAGTGCACATGGAGTCAGTGAGATCGCAAGCAATTGAGAAATTGTGGTAAAGCAGATTATAAGAACAAAACACTAAAGAGGAATGCATGTACAAAATAGATTAGAGAACAAGAACACGGACTTGCTGAAACTGAAAAAAGCTATAATAAAGCAGACCGCGAGACACAAGCCGCTACTGCAATAATTAAATGAGAGCAGTACCAAGAAGATAACTTACATGAGTCTCAGGAGCGATGAATTGGTTGTTTGTAGAGTCGGGCAGGCTATGAGTACAGAAAGCTATAACAAAGACACTCCCCAATTCCTGTCACTCCATCTCCTCTGCTATGTAACTATACGGAATTTGTATGACAACTGGGGGTGGACATCAGATTATATGAAGGGAGACACCTAGTGGCAGTAAATTCACAGACTTTGCAAGGCCAAAACAATTTTTCAAAAAGTAAATTGCTAGAAATTAGGTATGCTATTAGATTAGTACAAGTTGTATGAAAAGTTAGTGTCCATTGAATATATGTGGATCTTCATCGATAAGGATTGAAATACATTTGGATCATATGCCATCTTTAGGGAGGGAGGAGGATTTGGGAACAGGTTTGAACTTGGATCAGTGTTTTGTATTTTGTAAACATTTAAAAATATTTAATAAAATAAAAATATAGGTTTAAAAAAATAAATAAAAATCCTACCTCTTTCTGGGAGATTTTTATAGCTTTGTCTGGATCTGTCTTCCGGTAAAACCACACAGAGTCAATTGGATTTTTCATTTTCTTTCCGTAATCCATCTGAATGTTCTACATCGATAAAGAATACAAATGAATATAGAGAACACAGTTATTGTGCATAGATCATATTTAAAGTGTCAAAAGTTTTTTATTTAAGGTTTAGTTACCCGATAGTGTCTGAACAACTTAGACGAAGAGCAATCATTACTAAGCAAGAAAACCTTTTACAACATTATAACACATATACAAAGAATTAAAGGAAAGAACTTAAGTTATAGTGAGATAAATGAGTCATACACTGCTCCATTTATCACACTAAAACGTGAGCACTTACATCTACTCTGAAATGTTCTGGTCTAAATATCTGTGGCATGTAGTTTGCCAGTTCAGCTTCTTGTTCGCGACACTGCTCCTGTAACAAACAAACTATTATTAAACTCTATGTACACCTTTGTATCCAATTTACATTATTGCTTCAATACATCAAATATACAAAAATAAGAAACTTTCTAACTAGTGTTCATTAAAGTTTACAAAAAACAGGCTGCCCTCCAGGATCGCCAAGTGATGAACTTTATTCCATGAGCAGCAACGTTTTGGCATGCTTGAGAAAGACCGTTGCATCTGCCGAAATGTCGCTGCTCATGGCTTAAAGTTCATCACTTGATTTTATAACATATAAGTGTCAATTAGGTATAAGGTATTCGTTCCTTTTGTTAAGCGTATAGTCAGTCTTATAGGAGGATCAGGCTCGTCACGGAGACGCCTGGAGTTACTGATGTCTAAATTCCTAGTGTTTGGCAGTAGCAGCGAGTGCCTCGCTCTCACATGCTTTATGTGTCAGTTAGACCCTCCCCGTCTGGAGGCTCCGCCGTGAAGCTGCCAATCAACAGAGAGCCAAATCATAGTCATCACCCTCCGTGATTCTCACTTCATCATTGGACTGATTATGTCAACGTCAGTATGGGGGTGTTTTTGCATCACCCCTATTGGCCTCTAGCTTTGTCTATCAGTGCTTGTCGTCCAGAACATTGTGCTCAGTTGCTATTAATCTTGCAGGTTCCACGTTTTAACAGCTTAATAAAAGCTACGTTTTATATTTACTCCTGTACCTTTTATAATATAATCATTAAAGGGAAGGTGACCATGAAAAAATTTTTTTTAGATGTTATTGCTTTTCGTATGTTAAAATACATTTTATTTGTGTTTTTACTTTTTTCTTTCTTTTACTTCTCTATGGGGGCTGCCATTTTTTTTTTCATCTCTGTATGTGTCGATTAACGACACATACAGAGATGGAATACGGCACATACATCCCCATAGAGAATGTGAACGGGAACCGTTCCATTCACTATAGCGTACGCCGTCTGTGTGAGGAAGGTCTTGGGCAGATCGACATCCGGCGCCATTTTCATGTGGACCGGAAGCTGCTGCCTGACAGTAAGATGACTTCCGGTCGCGACTTCCGTCCATATGTTCAGAAGCAAGGACTAGGAGCTTAGGCAGCGGCAGGAGCAGGTAAGTTATGTTTGTGTATGTGATGTGTGTGTATGTGTGTATGTTTATTATACTGTGTGATTACCGCTGTATCTAATCCTCCTACACTGTGCATTCGCTCCAAAAATGGCGGCACACCGTGCAGGAGGTTTGAACATTCAATCCCCTCCTTTCTCCTGGCACTAGCCAGGATAAAGGAGGGGGGATTGTTTGAGGACGCTAGAGCGAGTGTGTCTTCTCCAATTTTGCAGCATAAAGCAATGAGGTTGCTTTACCACATGCCAATGCTGCAATTTTGGGAATTGCTCCCTCTAGTGACCAGCACATGGAAAGGTTATAAATTCTAATTTTTTTCACAAGTCAGGAAATAATTTAAATTAGATTCTAACAATGTGTAATCATTTATATACTAACAGTTTAACTAAAAAAATTATATATATTTTTCTAGCGACACATTCCCTTTAAAGATATCCTGCTGTTTTAGGTCTACAGCACCTATGCAGACCCTTGTGGCCTGTAAGACACACAATCCATGCAAGGTCTGGTATTACAGTCATACTCGTTTCCTTCAGTCTAATACGTCTTGCTAATTTATATTAGGTAGGCCAGCATAAAGTATAGGATAGATGGAAGCGAGCGGGATTGCATCATCAGACTACACAGGGTTTGTTTGTGGCCTTACCGTGGAGACACAGGTCTGCACACAACAGGATTTTTATTTTTTTAATGAAGATCAGTTCCAAAGTTTTTATTTGTTTTTTAGATGCATTGGAGCAGTACAAAAATATTTTTATTGGCCACTGATATCGAAGGGGCAAACACTAGTATATAAATCAACATATTAACTCACCCTGGTTTTCCATCTCATAGGGCCTTCAGTTGGATTGGTCTCTCCCACACACATATACAGGTCTCTGCGTTCTACTTTACGCAAGATCTCTTTAGCAGCACGCATTTCATCTGCAGTGGAGTGTAGAATATCCTGAAAGATATAATCTAGGGTGGAGATGTGGGGGTGAGGATTGTGACAGAAAATATAGCTATACAGTAGTTATTAATATTAGACATGGATCCGTTGTATTGGTTCCTATTCAAAATCTCCTGTCCCATGAAAAAAAATATTATTGTCCAGTTAAAGAGATTGTCCCAGAATTAATGAAAAAAAAAATCCCCAAATCAGACATAATGTTGTGAATGCCAATCTCTTTCTAACAAAGCTAGAACCATCCCTGTATCTTACATGGATCCACATATCTCCCATTCAGTGCTCTGCTAAATAGTCTTCAGGCTGGCAGCTCAGGGGGCGTGTCCTTTCTGCTGCAGCCCCTCCCCCTCCCTGTCATGGCTTGTATAGGCAGGATGTTCTGTTTCACTGCCTCTACCTTCTTCATAGGAAAAGTTTTACAAATGCCCCCCATAACATGGAAGGGTGAGCCCAGCCCTATAAAACTGAGGACAAGATGTTTCTGAATAAAATCTTTTTCTCTACTGACAGTTGGCGGTGTGGAACGGAATATGTACGTTTTTGCCTGAATTAGCGCATTAAGAGGACGTGCACATTACTATACAGATTGAACCCCAGGGGGCGCCATTATAATAAAGTAAAGGGAATATTTCACAACTGGGGCATTTTTATAACTAGGTAAGTTACAAAACGAATACATTTTTAATGCTGAATTATACTACAATAACATTTAATAGTGGGACAACCCTTTTAAGGCACTTCACATCACATTATGGGGCTACGTTCAACACATGTCGGGGAAATCTCCCAGCTTACGCGCTAAACTTAAAGCCCTAATGTATACATACAATTGTACTTTCCTAATGTGTTAAAGGGGTCTTCAAGGCCCCTGCAAGAACCAGGCCAGTAAACTTTTACCCCCTATAGCTGTGCCATAGGCCTCCACTTCAGGGTCTTTTCTGCCCTGCATGTAACCTAAAGAGGTTGTCTCACAACAGACATTTATGACATATCCAAGGGATGTGCCAAAAATATCTGATAGGGCGGGTCCTATCTCGGGGATCCCCACCTATATCACGAACGGGGGTCACTCAATCCCCATCCTGTCTGGTGAATGGGAGTTACGGAAACAGCTTGGCTTTTTCTGGAACCCAACCACCTTCACTGCCTGGATCCAGAAGCCACCTCACCAAGCAAAAACAGGGTTGGGATGCCCCTGTAATGAAATAGGTCGATATGCCATAAATGTCTGTCTGTGAGACAACCGCTTTAATGGCCCCCATGTAATATTACAATGTATAGCTGGCTAAAACATTCCTCGGCATTAACTGTAAAAATCAAATCCCTTTAAATGACTCACCTGTGAGCTGGCTATATGCTTTCATATCATCCACGCAGCTAGAGATCGTATCTTTGTTTATAATATTGTGTTTATTAGCTTCTAAGAGTGCATCTGTAATCCTGCAGAGTTAAAAGAAAGGCTTAGATAGTAAAAAAAAATACCCCCTGCAAATACTACTATATATTGGTTTTTGATACAGAGGTCTGGACATATTGCCTGTGCAACTGCACAGGGGCCAAGAGGGGAAGGGGCCCTTTTTTGTCTACCCGAAGTCCTAAAACATATCCACAATGACTCTGTGATTGGCTGATCTGCTCATTGATTGCATGACGATCCAGTGTTTGTTTGCCTTAAGCAGTCTACAGCCACATCCTGGGACAGAGGTGCAAGAGGAATGCAGAAGCCAGAGATAGCTTCAATACAAGAGGTTTTCCAGTGCCGAAAAATTGATGGCCTATCCTCAGGACAGGCCTGCGCTCGTACGAGCGTTGCTTTTCATTTCGGTCACTGCTTGTACTGTGAATCGCCGACACAGCAGTAGCGATGGTTCACAGTATTACAGCCTTCTCCCATTCACTTCAATGAATACTGTGAATCGCCACTACGTGTGTCGGCGATTCGCAATACGAGCAGTGACCGGAAAGAAGGGGAAGCAGCGCTCGTACGAGCACTGTGGCCCCTTCAAAACAGCTTATCGGCAGGGGATCCAGCAGTCGGACCCCAACCGATCCTGAGGATAGGCCATCAACTTTTAGGGACTGGAAAACCCCTTTAAGGCTTTCAGGATATTGGCATTAACCCTTTAAGAAACCTATACCAGGGCTTAAGCTTTTTCAACTGGGGTTTCACCAGCCAGAACATGGTGACACCCGGGCCTTACCAATGGTAGAATTATTTTCCAAAATAGAAAACAGCAATTTAACAGTATACAGTCTAATGGTAAAATAAGAAAAAAAAGCAGTCAATTATGTTGCTATTTAAAGGGAATGTGTTGCTAGCAAAAAATATATATTTTTTTTAGTTAAACAATTAGTGTGTAGGTGATTAAACATTGTTCTAATTTTTTTTATTTTTTTCACGAGGAAATATTATAAATTAGATTCTAATTTATAATATTTCCCAGTGCTGGTCACTAGATGGAGCAATTCCCAAAATTGCAGCATTGCATGTGGTAAAGCAACCACATTGCTTTATGCTGCAAAATTGGGAAAAACTCACTCGCTCTAGTGAGCTCTCAGAATCCCCCCCTCCTTTATCCTGGCTAGTGCCGGGAGAAACGAGGGGATTGAACGGTCAAACCTCCTACACTGTGTGTCGCCATTTTTTGAGCTAACACACAGTGTAGTAGGTTTACATACAGTAGTAAACACACAGTAAAACACTTACATACACAGAAATAACTTACCTGCTCCAGTCGCCTCCGCTCCGTCTGCTGCCGCTGCTCCATGTCCACAAGTCCGGAAGCCGCGACCGGAAGTAGTAATCTTACTGTCCGGCCGCGACTTCCGGTCCACAGGAAAATGGCGCCGGACGGCGCACAGTTCAACTTTGACAGTGTGGGAGCGGCGCATGCTCCGTTCCCACACAGACGGCGTACACCATAGTGGATGGAACGGGCCCCGTTCGCATTCACTATGGGACTGGAGCTGCCGTACTCCATGTCTGTATGTGTCGTTAATCGACACATACAGAAATGGAGTAAAAAATGGCAGCCCCCATAGGGAAGAAAAAGTGTAAAAATAAAAAAAAGTAAAACACAAACACACAAATAAATATAAAAGTTAATAAACTACTAAAATCAAACTGATGTTAAAAAATTTTTTTTCGTGACACTATTCCTTTAAGAAATTGTTCCAACCAGAGAAAGACCTGTTGTGAAGGAGTTATCTGCATATGAGTACTCCCATCAAACTGCCTCCCCAGCTGCGCCTCACCACCAACTATAGAATGGCTTACAGTCGGAGAAGCACTGCCCTTGATCATCCTTTTTGTTGGCATTACCCTCTTCAGTACCCTGCCATGACTCCCCACAACTAGCTGTTGCCTGAGTAAATGCTGTGCAGGGAACGTTTTAAAACGTGAACATTTCCTTTTAAAGGGAATGTGTCGCTAGAAATTTTTATTTGAGTGATTACACATTGTTTTAATTTTTTCACAACTCAGGAAATATAAATTAGATTCTAATTTATAACATTTCCATGGGCTGAGCACTAGAGGGAGCAGTTCCCAAAATTGCAGCATGGTCAATGTGGTAAAGCAACATCATTGCTTTATGCTGCAAATTGGGGGTAAACACACTCTCTCTAGTGTCCTCACACAATCCCCCCTCCCTTATTCTGGCTAGTGCCAGGAGAAGGAGGGGGTTGAATCTTCAAACCTCCTACACTGTGTGCCACCATTTTCTGAGCGACTGCACAGTGTAGGAGGATTAGATACAGTGCTCAGGAGACTATAACACGAGCATACACAAACATAATACACACATCACATACACAAACATAATTTACCTGCTCCTGCCGCCTCTGCTCCTATTCCTTGCGCCTTCGCTTCCTTGAACATATGGCTGGAAGCCGTGGCCGGAAGTAGTCATCTTACTGTCTGGCTGCGGCTTCCGGTCCACATGAAAATGGCGCCGGATTTCGCTCTGCGAACGAGCTTTGTTTTTGTCTTTGTGGCATGCGCCATTCCCACACAGATGGCGTACACTGCAGAGAATGGAATGGCTCCCGTTCGCATTCTCTATGGGGTTGTATGTGCCGTATTCCATCTCTGTATGTGTCGTTAATCGACACAGAGATGAAAAAAAAAATGGCAGCCCCCATAGAGAAGTAAAAGAAAGAAAAAAGTAAAAAGTACAACACAAGAACACAAATAAATCAATTTTATTTTATTATCATACTAAAAGTAATATGATAAAAAAAAAAAAAAATTCATGACACCTTCCCTTTAAGCCTTTGCTAAACTTATTGCAGGTAACCACTATTTTCAAACCTGTGTATTTTGCATTAGTATTTGCAAGCCAAAACCAGCAGGTTTAAAAAAAAAAAAGATTTCCTCTCTGTGTTGTACTCCTGGTTTTGGCATGCAAAAAAGTGTTAAAAAGTGGCCTAAAGGTGTTGTCTGCTTTAGGTAAACCCACAGGGCCGCTATCAGGAATTTCTGGACCCCATACAGCCAAGATGTCTGGGCCCCCCCTCCATTACAGGGGTTGGGCAACGGAAAGTGTGGTGCTCACGTTTGAACATTTATACGCATTAACTAATTTTGGTGTGGAGAATAATTACAGTGAACAAAACCATGGAGCAGGCAGTGACCGGTTAATCTCCTGAATTTAGTTTTATTTAGCCAAAACGTATTCCACTGTATGGGATACGTCACCTGGGGAACGACCCTGGGGAAACTCCTGAAGTCACTCTCCATAAATGAACAATGACGTCAGGAGCTTTCCCAGGGCTGGAGCTTTGCCCAGGGGCTCTGGCGCTGTTCCTGATGTCCATATACGTACAGTGATATCAGAAGCTTTGCAAAGCCTGAGTCCAGTCCTTGCCAGGAATTCCAGCCCTGGAGAATCCCCTGACGTCACTTTACATATATGGACAGTAATCTCAGGATTGTGATCTGTCTGGGGACTCCGGCATTGGGAAGCTCCTGACATCACTGTCCATATAATAATGTCAGGAGTGGTATATGTTTTTTTTTTGTGGTATCTCTCAGGATGGAATAACAGTCTACTATGTTATTCCATCATTCAAAAATAATGTATATCGACGTGTACCAGCCCGATGGAAGCTAAAAGGACATAATGGAGCCCTATGAATTATAATTTCCGTTGTTTATAGTGTACGTTCTGAGATTTCCTGATGTACACGATAAACATAGGGCAATAACACGATGTGAAGGGGGGGCTTAATTCTTCACCTGTGAGAATGTAAAGAGCACTAATGCTCCGTTCTTACATTGCCATTAAAGTTCAATGTATTTTTCCACAGCAAAAATCTGAGGCTTACCCCTGGATTTCTGCCATAGACGTGCCTCGAGTGTGTAGCAGATCCGGACGAGAATTAGTTCCATTGTCATTCAAAGTGGCTTATCCTCGGCTTTTCCATGCAAAATAAGTAGCATGCGAATTGTTTCTGACTAGTTTAGAAAGAATCCAAAATCCGCAACATAAAACCTGCAACTATTTCCGCATCAAAATGTAAATAGCGCACCTAAACGCATCAAAAAAACGCACTATTAGGTCCAGATTTTACCTGCAGAATTACCTGTGTTTACATGCGGTTTTGATGCGGTTACAATTCTGCAACATAATAGGCATGCTGCAGATTTTAAAATCAGCAGCTTGTCCTTAATTCCATGCAGATTTTTTTTTGCTGCATGTGCGTGAGGTTTTCAAAACCCCATTCACATGAGTTAAGGCTTATTCAGACAAACGTGTTAATTGTCTGTGTGACGAACTTTTTTTTTAATGGCTGTCACACGGACGCATGTATTTATATGGGGCTGTTCACACGGCCGTTGTTTTAACGGACCGTGCGAAGGACCCATGAAAAAAATAGGACTTCCTATTTTTGTCCATTTTCACGGATCCCTCAATAGGCTCAAGTCTATGAGGGATCTGTGAAAACAGGTCCCGCACGGGTGCAAATTGGCTGTGAAAAACTGCCGTTATTCACGGCCGATTTCGCACACGTTCGTCTGAATATAGCCTTCTATTGTAATTTGTAGTGAATTTTCAGTGCGCAATCTGCACCAGAAATAGGAGACAAATCCACAACGTCTAAAGTGGCCTTATTCAGACGTCCGTGTTCAGTCTGAATAAGGCCACTTTCGGCCGTGATTGGTCTTCCCGCACCGACCACCGTTCAGGGAGCCGGGCTCCTAGCATCGCAGTTATCTATGATGCTAGCAGTCCCTGCCTCCCCCGTGGGAATACGGTCCCCGGCCCCGTACTGAAAACATGATCATAGTACAGGACAGTATTCCCATGGAGAGGCAGGGACTCCTATCATTATAGATAACTATGATGCTAGAAGCCTCGCTCCCGAAGAAATATGGCCGATACATGGTCCGTATATCACAGACCGAACACGGACGTCTGAATAAGGCCTTAGTCTATTTACACAGTGCGGTGAAATCCCATTTTTTATATAATCGCTGCAAAACTGTGCCATTTTTGCAGTGATTACGAAAATTGCGGCACAAAAACGCTTGGGAAATTAAAAAATAACGTTTTAACATACTATACTTTATATAATATTCAAGTGTGGTCAGAAGAAATGTGAAGCAGGATGGAGAGGGGGGGGGGGGAAACACTCACCAGCCTGCAGGTTCAGTCGACTGTGTAGAGAAGGACGTGTCTGGGGGGCGGGATCTCTCCACACAGAGCTTCTGCTTTCATGCTGCATCTTCCCCTTCCAAGTCCTCTCAGGGCCCCAGCGTTAGTTACTTCAGAGTAAGGAAGGGGCCCGATTATATTACATTGCAGGGTTCGTTCCTTTCTCCAAGTAACTAACGCTCGGGCCCCTGCTTAATGTAGCTGAGAAGCAGATGGGCCCCTTTTTTTTTTTATCATCATTGTGTCCGAGCGCCTGACAGCAGTACCAGTTGTACTGCCCTGATGGCGGCCCTGTGTGCCCATAGTGGGGCATATGGATGTAATGGATGAAGTCTATTCGTCAAAGCCATTGATCTCTGGTGTACACAGGCAACATATTGATATCAGTGGGCAGTGTGCAATTCTTCATTTCTCCCGCAAAGTAAATAAAGGATTACTATGCACTTGTCCCAGCAATAGCTGCTGCTAGTGGGAGTACTGGCAGCGGAACCCAATCCACCCCTCACAATCAGCTTATTGTAATAATTTAGCTTAAATATTTGAAGATGTTTTTTCTCAGTTATGCCAAAGGAAAGCGGGCGCATACACTATTTGCACAGGGGACCTCGTTTGTCTGTTCTTGACCTTGAGTTGGGCCATAAATGGGGGAGGTAACGCGCTATTACGCTATATTGAAGGAAATGAAAAATTATGCATGAGGATAATTCTTTTAAATGACCTTTCACTGACTGTGGTATCTTATAGTTGGCAGTTGTTTTATTCTTGGTGTGAGGTCTAACTGTGAAGAGTGCAGTTATTATAAAGGAACTTACATTATTTCAATGGCATTGCTAACTCTATGCTGGTATGCCCGTTTATGTAGACTGAATCTTGTGTAGAACAAATCATACATGTTCCATACTTCCTAAATAATGGTGGAAAGAGAAAATAAAATTATTCACCCTAAAAAGTAAACCTATATAACAAGTTACCCAATAACAGTTGCCCATAATACTTAGGAGATTGATTGGATTGCTCTAGCCACAGGCATCTGTTAAGGCTTGGCATATACACAGACTTATCAGGGCATTATCTGTCTCACAAGAGTTGCAGACCGTAGAAATGCATTGTATTACTGTACATATCATTTTCATATAACTGTCGCACAACAAATAAAGTTGCGCAATAGTTGCTATTGAAGCAGTTGTGTGTAAGTTGTGCTACAGTATACCCAAGAAAATATTCTCCCTCCATATGTCTGGTACGGCACTATAAAATTTCCTCTTCATCCTCCTAGGCAGGACTTATGCTACAGGCAGTGGAACCTTTTTCATCTAATATGGACTGAAGCATCAGGGGTGCGGTTAAAGAGGCTCTGTCACCAGATTTTGCAACCCCTATCTGCTATTGCAGCAGATAGGCGCTGCAATGTAGATTACAGTAACGTTTTTATTTTTAAAAAACGAGCATTTTTGGCCAAGTTATGACCATTTTTGTAGTTATGCAAATGAGGCTTGCAAAAATCCAAGTGGGTGTGTTTAAAAGTAAAAGTCCAAGTGGGCGTGTATTAGGTGCGTACATCGGGGCGTCTTTAATACTTTTACTAGCTGGGCGCTGTGAAGAGAAGTTACATCCTCTTCTCTTCAGAACGCCCAGCTTCTGACAGTGCAGATCTGTGACGTCACTCACAGGTCCTGCATCGTGACGGCCACATCGGCACCAGAGGCTACAGTTGATTCTGCAGCAGCATCAGCGTTTGCAGGTAAGTCGATCTTCCCTGCAAACGCTGATGCTGCTGCAGAATCAACTGAAGCCTCTGGTGCCGATGTGGCCGTCACGATGCAGGACCTGTGAGTGACGTCACAGATCTGCACTGTCAGAAGCTGGGCGTTCTGAAGAGATGAGGATGTTACTTCTCTTCAGAGCGCCCAGCTAGTGAAAGTATTAAAAACGCCCCGATGTACGCACATAATACACGCCCACTTGGACTTTTACTTTTAAACACACCCACTTGGACTTTTGCAAGCCTCATTTGCATAATTACAAAAATGGTCATAACTTGGCCAAAAATGCTCGTTTTTTAAAAATAAAAACGTTACTGTAATCTACATTGCAGCGCCTATCTGCTGCAATAGCAGATAGGGGTTGCAAAATCTGGTGACAGAGCCTCTTTAAATGAATTAGTGGCCAACTTATGTTCCTCGGATGTGCACCCCTTAGATCCCTGATCCACTTTTTTATGCTGTATACTCTTGAATGTAAAGTGCAGCCGTTGGGTTAAGTCAAGGACTGCCTTTAAGGCTCCCATAGTGTGGTAAGTTACCCATTACTGCTCTAGACCCTAAACTTTGTACCTGAGGTCATGTGAATACCCAGCTAACGGGTAGATTATGTTAAGGGGAGGTTCGCCTTTAAACATCATTTGACGAGTCAGATGGTGTCATCGGTGGGGGTGGCCCCCACTTATCGCTAGAAGAGGCTGCAACATTCCTCCAAACCCCTTTGTCTTCGGATATACCATTGCAGTAAATGGGGGATTCCAAGTCAGAAGATAAAAAAGTATTGTGCTATTAGTTCTTGGTGGAGTTACAGGAAATCCCACCAACTAAAATCTTCTGACAGCCCCCTGTCTGCTATTTTTATACAGTTATCGGGGCAGATTTACCAATACGGTCTACATTTTAGACCGCGTAAACTTAAGGCTTTTTTTTACACAGACCAATGATCTGGCGAACGAGCAATCGTACAAATGCTAATGGTCTGATTGGTCAGCGTCATACACTTCTCTGTACAACGCCCACTTGGCCAAAAAGTAAAACACGCCCAGTTGTCTATTAAGAAACTAATTCGTATAAATATAAAATGGCTCATAACTTGCTCAAAAATGATTGTTTTTCAAAATAAAAACCACCGTTATCTACATTACAGCGCCAATCGCATTATGTAGGAGATAGGGCACTTATAATCTGGTGACAGTCTCTTTAAGGCTGCACTTACATGTGCTGCGCTCTCTGTGGATATTATTTTTTCTCATGAAAAAGACTTACCTTTTCTCGGAGACATATGTGCTTCTTGTTCCCTACTTCACAGACTCTGGCAAATGCAAAATATCTCTTATAATCAAAGTTATTCTGCATACCCAGATGATAACAATCCCTGCATCAAGAGAAAAAAAAATATTTAGGTTGACGTTTGACAACAATGCAATTTGCATGAGACTACAATGTCATATCTAAACCTCTAGATGGGATTTTTCATGCATAAAAGTTGTGCAAAGAAAATCTCACCAGGCCTGCCTTCCACACTTGTTTCTATTTATTGCAATTTTGTTGTTGTGCTTTCTTGTTTTTAAATTGAGTGCAGCAATATGTTGGGCACAATATGGTCGGCTCCTTGCTCCAGGATTAAATTCAACTGGATCTGCATCGTGAGGACGCAAATACAGTTGGAAGCAGGACCTTGCGAGTGGTTCGCTACCCCCCGGAGGTCTTCACACGACCCCCAGTTTGTAATGTATTGTGTCGTGCAGTTTGTGTTTGCGGGGGAGAGGGGGCCCTGTAATTTAAAGCCCCCCCTCTCCTCCGCAAACACAGTACAATACAACACACATACATTACGGGCCCCCTCTGCAGCTCACCTGCAGTCTTCCATGCTCTTTCGCATCGGCTCTTCCACAGTGGTTGGAACAGTGACTCACGTGACGTCACGGTCACATGGTACACTGAGTGTACCATGTGACGGACGTCTAAACAAGCCATGCCCGTAACCAGGAAGTGCCGGCATCACGGCACATACAAAATTTGTATTAGCGCGCTGCGTGGCAACGGGGACACTGCGACCCCTATAGCTACGCCACTGTCTGTGTATCTCGACCACTTCATGACGTGTATTTTTACTCTTGATTGTGCACGGTTTTCAAAGCGAACGGTAATTTTTCTGAGATATGCCATCAACATTACTCATAATAAATTATTTCTGTATCATTTATATACAAATATAATTTGTTTTCTTAACTTTCGAAGACTTTATTCACACAACCGTAAAAAGTAACGGTCGTATGACGTCCAAAAAACGTAGTTGTAAATGGGCATATTTTCATCCGTATAGGGTTTCGTAAGCATGTCCATATTACGGTTGTTTCATTCAGTTTTTTACTTTCGTACATATACTTAGAGCTCATCAAAAATGCAATCCTCTATTGTCCCAACAGTAAGACGGATCGTTTGCGTCTCAATTGAATCTTATGGGGATTTCTCAGCCACAAATCGGCATGCTGTGAATAAAACCAATTATTATTGATCGGGTCAGTGTACAGACAATATTGTGGTTGGATTAGACTAAGATACTACACAGAGATTAAAAAAACTTGTGTACTTTTCAACGGTTGAGAATTGCCAACTCACACGATCTATTTTAGCCTATGGCATATTGCTTTCGAGGGAGGCAGGAGACTCGAGGCCTAAACTTAACCCCTTCCCTCTTTAGCCACTTTTGACCTTCCTGACCGAGCCTCATTTTTCAAATCTGACATGTGTCACTTTATGTGGTAATAACTCCGGAATGCTTTCACCTATCCAAGCGATTCTGAGATTGTTTTCTCGTGACACATTGGACTTTAAGTTACTGGCAAAATTTGCTCGATATGTTCAGTATTTAATTGTGAAAAACACCAAAATTTAGCGAAAAATTGCAAAAATTAGCATTTTTCTCAATTTAAATGTATCTGCTTGTAAGACAGGCAGTTATACCACACAAAATTGTTGCTAATTAACATCACCCATATGTCTACTTTAGATTGGCATCGTTTTTTGAACATCCTTTTATTTTTCTATGACCTCACAAGGCTTAGAACTTTAGCAGCAATTTCTCACATTTTCAAGAAAATTTCAAAAGGCCATTTTTACAGGGGCCAGTTCAGTTGTGAAGTGGCTTTGAGGGCCTTATATATTAGAATCCCCCAAAAAGTCACCCCATTTTAAAAACTTCACCCCTCAAAGTATTCAAAACAGCATTCAGAAAATGTCTTAACCCTTTACACATGTCACAGGAATTAAAGCAAAGTAGAGGTGAAATTTACAAATTTCATATTTTTTTGCAGAAATAAATTTTTAGTACAATTTTTTTTTTATAACACAGAAGGTTTTACCAGAGAAATGCAACTCAATATTTGTTGCCCAGTTTCTGCAGTTTTAGGAAATATCCCACATGTGGCCGTAGCGTGCTACTGGAATGAAGCACCGGCCTCCGAAGCAAAGGAACACCTAGTGGATTTTGGGGCCTTATTTTTGTTAGAATAAATTTTAGGCACCATGTCAGGTTTGAAGGGCTCTTGCGGTGCCAAAACAGTCAAAATCCCCCAAAAGTGACCCCATCTGGGAAACTACACACCTCAAGGAAATTATCTAGGGGTACAGTGAGCATTTTGACCGCACAGCTTTTTTACAGAAATTATTAGAAGTAGGCCGTGAAAATTAAAATCAACATTTCTTCAAAGAAAATGTAGGTTTAGCGATTTTTTTTTCTCATTTTCACAAGGACTAAAGGAGAAAAAGCACCGTAAAATTTGTAAAGCAATTTCTCCCGAGTAAAACAATACCCCACATGTGGTAATAACCGGTTGTTTGGACACACGGCGAGGCTGAGAAGGGAAAGAGCGCTATTTGGCTTTTGGAGTTCACATTTAGCAGGAATGGTTTGCGGAGGCCATGTCACATTTACAAAGCCCCTGAGGGGACAAAACAGTGGAAACCCCCCACAAGTGACCCCATTTTGGAAACTACGCCCATTGAGGAAATTATCTAGGGGTATAGTGAGCGTTTTGACCCAACAGGTTTTTTGCATAAATTATTGGAAATAGGCCCTGAAAATGACAATCTAAATTTTTTCAAAGAAAATGTAGGTTTAGCTAATTTTTTCTAATTTCCACAAGGACTGAAGGAGAAAAGCACCGTAAAATTTGTAAACCAATCTCTCCCGAGTAAAACAATGCCCCACATGTGGTAATAAACGGTTGTTTGGAGACACGGCAGGGCTGAGAAGGGAAAGAGCGCTATTTGGCTTTTGGAGCTCAAGTTTAGCAGGAATGGTTTGCGGAGGCCATGTCACATTTACGAAGTCCCTGAGGAGACAAAACAGTGGAAACCCCCCACAAGTGACCCCATTTTGGAGACTACACCCATTGAGGAAATTATCTAGGGGTATAGTGAGCATGTTAACCCTGCAGGTGTTTTGTAGAAATTAGTGTGAACTCGATGTTGCAGAGTGAAAATGGGATTTTTTCCATAGATATGCCAATATGTGGTGCCCGGCTTGTGCCACCATAACGAGACAGCTCTCTAATTATTATGCGGTGTTTCCTGGTTTTAGAAACACCCTACATGTGGCCCTAATCTCTTGCCTGGACAGTCGACCAGGCTCAGGAGTGAAAGCGTACCATGTAAAATTGAGGCCTAATTTGGCGATTTACAAAGTATTGGTTCACAACTGCAGAGGCTCAGATGTGAAATAATAAAAATAAACCCCTGGGAAGTGACCCCATTATGGAAACTGCACCCCTCAAGGCATTTATTAAGGGGTGTAGTGAGCATTTTCACCCCACAGGTCTTTTCCATAAATGAATGTGCTGTGGATGGTGCAAATTAAAAATTTATATTTTTCCCTAGATATGCCATTCAGTGGCAAATATGTAGTGCCCAGCTTATGCCACTGGAGACACACACCCCAAAAATTGCTAAAAGGGTTCTCCCGGGTATGACGATGCCATATATGTGGAAGGAAACTGCTGTTTGGGCACGCTGTAGGGTTCAGATGGGAGGAAATGCCATTTGGCTTTTGGAGCGTGGATTTTGCTTGGTAGTAGTTTTGTTTGGAGTCTTACTGGTGTTTCCGTTTATAATGTAGGGCATATGTAAGCCGGGCGGAGTATATAAGGGGCATAGTCAGGTGGTATAATAACGGGGTAAAAAAAAACAATAAAATAATCCATAGATGTGTGTTACGCTGTGAAGCAATCCTTTCTGCACAGGCCGGTGTCGCACTGATATATGGCGTCCTTTATTATCCCCCTTTTGATCCACACTCCGCGCCTTTGTAGTTTGGGGAATTTTGCTAGGAAGTGTTGTCCTGGTATAATACGGGCACCGTCGCTTCCAGCGGATATGTTTGGGCCCTCCCTTTCCTGGTTCCCTAATTTTAGGTCCTTGATAAATCGCCTCTTCAAACAGAAGAAATGTTCCCCTCGGGCACAACTGCATATTTTTTTATTTCCTGACTTATTGGAGCCATAACTAATTTTATTTTTCATAGACGTAGCGGTATGAGGGCTGGTTTGTTGCGGGACGAGCTGTAGTTATTATTGGTACCATTTTGGGGTACATGTGACTTTTTGATCACCTTTTATCCTATTTTTTGGGATGCCAGGTAAACAAAAAAACGCAATTCTGGCACAGCTTTTTTCGTTTTTTTTTTATACAGCGTTCACCATGCGTTCTAAATTACATGTTAACTTTATTCTGCGGGTCAGTACGATTCCGGCGATACCTAATTTATAGGACTTTTTCATGTTTTACAACTTTTTGCACAATAAAATTACTTTTGTAAAAAGAATGTATTTTTTCTGTCGCCAAGTTGTGAGAACCATAACATTTTAATTTTTTTGTCGATGGAGGTGTATGAGGGCTTGTTTTTTGCGGGACGAGCTATAGTTTTTATAGGTACCATTTTTGGATACGTGCGACTTTTTGATCACTTTTTATTCTAATATTTGTAGGGCAAAGTGACCAAAAAACAAACTCTAACGTTTTTGCGTTTTTTTTTTACGCTGTTCACCGCGTGCAATAAATAATATAATATTTTGATACCTCCGGTCGTTACGGTCGTGGCGATACCAAATACATATGGTTTATTATTATTTTTCAATAATAAAGGACTTGATAAGAGTAAAAGGGGGAATGTGTTTTATTTGATTACTTGAAACTTTTACTGTTTTCAAACTTTTATTTTGTGCACTTTTTTTGACACTTTTTTTATACTTTTTTTACACTTTTTCTCAAGTCCCACTAGGGGACTTGAAGATCCAACGGTCAGATTTTTTTTTTTCTAATACATTGCACTACCTATGTAGTGCAATGTATTAGATCTGTCAGTCATTCACTGACAGCAAGCCGATTAGGCTTCGCCTCCCGGCGGGGCCTAAATCGGCTTCCGTAATGGCAGAGCAGGAGACCATTGTGTCTCCTGTTGCCATAACAGCAGTCGCCAGTCCCGATTGCCTGTCAGGGCTGGCGATCTGCTAGTAACCGCTACGATGCAGCAATCGCTTTCGATTGCTGCATCGAAGGGGTTAACGGCAGGGATCGGAGCTAGCTCCGGTTCCTGCCGTTACAGGTGGATGTCAGCTGTACAGTTCAGCTGACTTCCACCGCTGATGACGCCGGATCAGCTCCTGACACCTAGTGGATTTTGGGGCCTTATTTTTGTTAGAATAAATTTTAGGCACCATGTCAGGTTTGAAGGGCTCTTGCGGTGCCAAAACAGTCAAAATCCCCCAAAAGTGACCCCATCTGGGAAACTACACACCTCAAGGAAATTATCTAGGGGTACAGTGAGCATTTTGACCGCACAGCTTTTTTACAGAAATTATTAGAAGTAGGCCGTGAAAATTAAAATCAACATTTCTTCAAAGAAAATGTAGGTTTAGCGATTTTTTTTTCTCATTTTCACAAGGACTAAAGGAGAAAAAGCACCGTAAAATTTGTAAAGCAATTTCTCCCGAGTAAAACAATACCCCACATGTGGTAATAACCGGTTGTTTGGACACACGGCGAGGCTGAGAAGGGAAAGAGCGCTATTTGGCTTTTGGAGTTCACATTTAGCAGGAATGGTTTGCGGAGGCCATGTCACATTTACAAAGCCCCTGAGGGGACAAAACAGTGGAAACCCCCCACAAGTGACCCCATTTTGGAAACTACGCCCATTGAGGAAATTATCTAGGGGTATAGTGAGCGTTTTGACCCAACAGGTTTTTTGCATAAATTATTGGAAATAGGCCCTGAAAATGACAATCTAAATTTTTTCAAAGAAAATGTAGGTTTAGCTAATTTTTTCTAATTTCCACAAGGACTGAAGGAGAAAAGCACCGTAAAATTTGTAAACCAATCTCTCCCGAGTAAAACAATGCCCCACATGTGGTAATAAACGGTTGTTTGGAGACACGGCAGGGCTGAGAAGGGAAAGAGCGCTATTTGGCTTTTGGAGCTCAAGTTTAGCAGGAATGGTTTGCGGAGGCCATGTCACATTTACGAAGTCCCTGAGGAGACAAAACAGTGGAAACCCCCCACAAGTGACCCCATTTTGGAGACTACACCCATTGAGGAAATTATCTAGGGGTATAGTGAGCATGTTAACCCTGCAGGTGTTTTGTAGAAATTAGTGTGAACTCGATGTTGCAGAGTGAAAATGGGATTTTTTCCATAGATATGCCAATATGTGGTGCCCGGCTTGTGCCACCATAACGAGACAGCTCTCTAATTATTATGCGGTGTTTCCTGGTTTTAGAAACACCCTACATGTGGCCCTAATCTCTTGCCTGGACAGTCGACCAGGCTCAGGAGTGAAAGCGTACCATGTAAAATTGAGGCCTAATTTGGCGATTTACAAAGTATTGGTTCACAACTGCAGAGGCTCAGATGTGAAATAATAAAAATAAACCCCTGGGAAGTGACCCCATTATGGAAACTGCACCCCTCAAGGCATTTATTAAGGGGTGTAGTGAGCATTTTCACCCCACAGGTCTTTTCCATAAATGAATGTGCTGTGGATGGTGCAAATTAAAAATTTATATTTTTCCCTAGATATGCCATTCAGTGGCAAATATGTAGTGCCCAGCTTATGCCACTGGAGACACACACCCCAAAAATTGCTAAAAGGGTTCTCCCGGGTATGACGATGCCATATATGTGGAAGGAAACTGCTGTTTGGGCACGCTGTAGGGTTCAGATGGGAGGAAATGCCATTTGGCTTTTGGAGCGTGGATTTTGCTTGGTAGTAGTTTTGTTTGGAGTCTTACTGGTGTTTCCGTTTATAATGTAGGGCATATGTAAGCCGGGCGGAGTATATAAGGGGCATAGTCAGGTGGTATAATAACGGGGTAAAAAAAAACAATAAAATAATCCATAGATGTGTGTTACGCTGTGAAGCAATCCTTTCTGCACAGGCCGGTGTCGCACTGATATATGGCGTCCTTTATTATCCCCCTTTTGATCCACACTCCGCGCCTTTGTAGTTTGGGGAATTTTGCTAGGAAGTGTTGTCCTGGTATAATACGGGCACCGTCGCTTCCAGCGGATATGTTTGGGCCCTCCCTTTCCTGGTTCCCTAATTTTAGGTCCTTGATAAATCGCCTCTTCAAACAGAAGAAATGTTCCCCTCGGGCACAACTGCATATTTTTTTATTTCCTGACTTATTGGAGCCATAACTAATTTTATTTTTCATAGACGTAGCGGTATGAGGGCTGGTTTGTTGCGGGACGAGCTGTAGTTATTATTGGTACCATTTTGGGGTACATGTGACTTTTTGATCACCTTTTATCCTATTTTTTGGGATGCCAGGTAAACAAAAAAACGCAATTCTGGCACAGCTTTTTTCGGTTTTTTTTTATACAGCGTTCACCATGCGTTCTAAATTACATGTTAACTTTATTCTGCGGGTCAGTACGATTCCGGCGATACCTAATTTATAGGACTTTTTCATGTTTTACAACTTTTTGCACAATAAAATTACTTTTGTAAAAAGAATGTATTTTTTCTGTCGCCAAGTTGTGAGAACCATAACATTTTAATTTTTTTGTCGATGGAGGTGTATGAGGGCTTGTTTTTTGCGGGACGAGCTATAGTTTTTATAGGTACCATTTTTGGATACGTGCGACTTTTTGATGACTTTTTATTCTAATATTTGTAGGGCAAAGTGACCAAAAAACAAACTCTAACGTTTTTGCGTTTTTTTTTTACGCTGTTCACCGCGTGCAATAAATAATATAATATTTTGATACCTCCGGTCGTTACGGTCGTGGCGATACCAAATACATATGGTTTATTATTATTTTTCAATAATAAAGGACTTGATAAGAGTAAAAGGGGGAATGTGTTTTATTTGATTACTTGAAACTTTTACTGTTTTCAAACTTTTATTTTGTGCACTTTTTTTGACACTTTTTTTATACTTTTTTTACACTTTTTCTCAAGTCCCACTAGGGGACTTGAAGATCCAACGGTCAGATTTTTTTTTTTCTAATACATTGCACTACCTATGTAGTGCAATGTATTAGATCTGTCAGTCATTCACTGACAGCAAGCCGATTAGGCTTCGCCTCCCGGCGGGGCCTAAATCGGCTTCCGTAATGGCAGAGCAGGAGACCATTGTGTCTCCTGTTGCCATAACAGCAGTCGCCAGTCCCGATTGCCTGTCAGGGCTGGCGATCTGCTAGTAACCGCTACGATGCAGCAATCGCTTTCGATTGCTGCATCGAAGGGGTTAACGGCAGGGATCGGAGCTAGCTCCGGTTCCTGCCGTTACAGGTGGATGTCAGCTGTACAGTTCAGCTGACTTCCACCGCTGATGACGCCGGATCAGCTCCTGACCCGGCGCCATCTTGCTGGCAGCTACGGAAGCCGATCAGGCTCCGCCGCCGGGCGGATCTTGACCGGCTTCGGTGCTAGGCAGACCGGGAGGCCAGTATTAGGCCTCCGGTTGCCATTGCAGCCACCGGAACCCCGGCAATTTCATTACTGGGGTTCCGATGAGCTGCAAACACCTTAAGTGCAGCGATCGCGTTTGAGCGCTGCACTTAAGGGGTTAATGGCGGGGATCGAAGCTAATTTCGGTCCCCGCCGTTACAGCCGGATCTCAGCTGTAAGATACAGCTGAGATCCGGTGATGATGGCACCGGCTCAGCTTCTGAGCCGGTCCCAAACATTTGGCGTACATGTACGGCAAGATGCGGGAAGTCAGTACTTTCCATGACGTACATGTACGGCAAATGTCGGGAAGGGGTTAATGCCTGGGAAAACTAGTTTGGTTGTAGTTTCTCTAGGGAGTTGTGGGATAAATCCTTTACTTTGTCCCATTAATTGTCTGTCTCATGTAATTTTCAAGAGCTAAATTAAGTTAGTTAAGGACATCTGGACAATAGGTTGTATTTTTAAGCGAAATCTGTTTTTGTAGCTGCATGTCACACTATGCGTCCTGCTTTTGCATTCGCTTGGGTGAGCAAGGCCTCAGTATGGGGGAAGAAGCTACTTTACGGCAACCTTTTGGGGGGCGCCACAGCAGGAGTCTGCTGAACTCACTTCTCAGGTTATGCATGTCTCAAAGTTTACTTTTCAAGCATCCCTTTAAAAAGCGTTTTGATGCCCATGCTTCTGTTAATTCTTTTGCCATATCCTCAACTAGGAAAAATTCTCAATAGTCCAAATTCATAGCATAGAGTTTTGTGAAATGATACTCAACACCAGGACACTTCTGATGGACAATGTATCCTCCCATTTGAACCGGGATGACTCCTTTTCGCTAGTACACTCCTTTATCTATCCGTTGTTGCATGCAAGTGCTGGGCAGAATAGTTTCAACCTTCGAGGCGGTTACATATGCACAATTCCACTCCAGGTAACTGTAGAGGGCAATCCTTTAAGGCTGGGACAAGTCTCAGGACTTGCTGGACAAATTACTGTGCATAGGGAGAAAACGGTCAATCAGCGGATTGAGGGCGGGGTTAATGGCACCTCATTAATACGATGGACACTTTCTCTCAGTGCGATGTAAGTGCTGTACGGACTAAAGTTTAGAGGTTTTACAATAAGTACACTTCACCTACACATAACACTTCTAAAAGGTAGTGACAGAATCCCCCATATATAACCTTACCTGGTTGTGAAAATCTCCTCTACCATGTCCTCAACTAGCTACCCTTGCTGCATTGCTCTGAATTTTATATCCGTGTTTTGGGCAGATACTGGCTGGGTGACTTGTTACATAGGTTGAAAAAACATTCATCATGTTCAACCTTTCTTGATCAATTATACAACATTCACTGCTAAATACATTTTAACCCTCAATTCTATTTGTTATTAGATAAACATCTAGCACTCTTTTTCTGCCATAGTATCTGCCATTGTACCTCTTTGGGTAGGGCATGCCATAGTTAGGTGATTTAGACACCAATATAGGAAAGGGTTTTTCACAGTTAGAGTAGTCTGTCATCCACACATATTGAATGTCCCTGGTGTGCCACTTTACCATGTAAAGTTACAGAGCGAGTCGCCGAGTGCTGAGGCGCATAGTTCATAACCGTCGCCAACGCTCTGCTGACAATAACTGCAGATTTCCAAACCGACTTTGTGGGAACAGTTTGGAGTTAGGCCCTTTTGTATTCCAGCATGACAGTGACCCAGTGCACAAAGCAAGGTTACTAAAGACATGGTTGGGTGAGTTTGGTGTTGAAGAACTTGACTGGTCCGCACAGAGCCCTGATCTCAACCCCATCAAACACCTTTGGGATGAACTAGAACAGAGATTGCGAGCCAGGACCTCTCATCCAACATCAGCGTCTGACCTCACAAATACTCTTCTGGCTTAATAGGCAACCATTTCCTCAGACTCTCCAAAATCTTGTAGAAAGTCTTCCCAGAAGAGTAAAAGCTGTTTTAGCTGCAAGGCAGAGGCCAACTCCATATTAATGTTTATGGATAAGCTTCTGTAGGTGTAATATGTAGGTGTCCCAATACTTTTTGTCCATATAGTGTATATTTATACATGTAAATGACACTTTCCAAGCCTGATTTTCCTAGCCACTTATTATAATATAGACCTTGCTCGTCTGCCTTTGGACTCCTTTTAACAATATGGAACCCAATACTGAATCCCATATTCCAGAAGCTGTCCATAAGGGATTTATATTACGTTTAAATGATTACATTGGGATGACACTGGAGTTCTGCTGCTTAGCTTACTTGTAATGACAATATCAAGGTCCTTCTCTTGTTCTATTGTCCCCAGTTTTATTCTATTTAATGTATATGCATTAACACTATTACTATGGCATAGGTGCATTTCTTTACATTTATCAACATTAACCCCTTCCCGGCTGAGGTCAGATGGGGGACTATGGAGCGGGTTCTTGGGCTGAGCTAGCTCCATAGAACGAGTGTGTCGGTTGTGTGAAAAAGCCGACACTTCAGTATAACAAACGGGATCCTGCTAGTTTAACCCTTTAGATGCCGTGGTCAAAAGCGACTGGCATCTAAGCGATTATAAACAGGTCGGCCTCCTGTGATGTTGCTTTGGCCCCCCCCCCCCCCCCCCAATGAAGGCTCCCAGCCAGGTCTGCCACTTTTGTAATCGTATGAAGCCTTACCTCCGGAAATATACTGCAATGCACTAAAAAAAAATAATAATAATAAATCTATATATATATAAAAATACATTTTACAGGTTAAAAAAAAGCAAAGATAAAATGCTTTTCCCCAAAGCACTATGTAAAAAAAAAAAAAAAAAAAAAAAAAAACTGGTATTGCCACATCTGTATAAATGCGAACTATCACAATATCACATTATTTAATACGCGTGGTTAACGACGTGAAAACTCAGTTTTTTGTTCACTTCATCTCACATAAAACGGAATAAAAAGCCTCGTACCCCAAAATGGTACCAATAGAAACTACAGCTCGGCCCGAAAAAAATAAGTCCACATACCGCTCAATAGACGGAAAAAAGTTTTGACTGAGAATATCACAACAAAACACAAACTTTATCAGTTTTTTCTTTGTAAAAGTAGCAAAACATTAAAAATGAAACCCCCCAAAAATTAGTTTTTTTTCCCATTCTTCCCCACCAAATTTTTTTCCAAGTATCCCACTACATTATATGGTACAATAAATGTTGCCGTGAAAATCTACAACTTGTCCCACAAAAAACAAGCCCTCATACGGCTATATCAATGGAAAAAAAAAAAAGCTCCCCGCTCCTGAGTAGTGCGCGCGCGGTCAGCATGAGGTGATGCGACCAGCGCTGCACTATTGAGCGCCGGCACTGAAGACAGAACATGGCGGGCGCACTGCAAAACACCCCATTGTCCTGTCTTCCGTGCCGGCCGCATCACTTCATGCACGCACTTATTGTTGGGAGCGGGGCAATGACTGTATTACACAGCCGCAGCCCCGCTCTAACGGTGGAGATCAGAGAGACCTCTCATCTCCGCCGCTATTCCCCTGAATGCTGCGATCAAAGCTGACCGCAGCATTCAGGGGAAAATGAGAAGGGGGGGTGCCCTTTGGATCGCGTCACAGGGAATTCCTGTGATGCGATCGAGGGCCATACCATATATGGGCAGATAGCCCAAGGTCCATACTGAGGTATGTCCTAACAACTGCCTGTGTACTAACAGTACACAGGCTAATGCACTGGAATTTAGATATATGCCAGTACACTGAAGTTTAAAAATAAAAAAGTAAAAAAATAAATAAAGTAATGTTAAATTAAAAAAAACAAAAACACACACACGTTACAATAAACATTAAAAGAAGTCTCAATACATAAAATATACACACACTATCGCTGCGACCGTAACAACACATTTATAGCATCATTCATGTTTACGCGGTTATAAAATAAAAAACTGCTTTCTTTCACTTATTAATGTGTGGCACGATGTATTATGAATTTTGAACCTCCGTGTGCCTCACATTAATAGTAATTAACCCCATCATGTACCTCACACATTAACCCAATGTTGTCCGTCATGACTGAGGAACATGGTGGGGTTAATTACTATTAATGTGAGGCGCATGGAGGATCAAAATTCATAACACGTGCCTCACATCAGAAAATGGAACAACTTTTTTTTTTATTATTGTTGGCAAAAGTATCGTTTTGGTATCGAGTATCGCAATACTACACGAAGTATCGGTATCGAAGTCCAAATTCTGGTATCGTGAGATCGCTACCCCAAACTGGTTGCCACAAAGTTTGAAGCTACAATTGTCTAAAACATCTTTATGTGCTGTAGTATTAACATTACCCTTCACTGGGAATAGGTGACCTAGGCTAAATCTACTACCAAGTTTGACCTTAATAAATGTATATCAAACGTTACATGGTGCCATTCTTGACAAGAAACTAAAGCAAAAATGTAGTAAAGAAAACATTCAAGAAAAAAAAATTAACATTCATTGAGGGTAGAAAACATTAAGATCAAATGTAATCATCGTCCACTAAAAACTATCAAAATCCTGCCCAAATTACCCATAATGATAGATAAAAGAAAAAAGGACACGGTGCCAGAAGAGGTTTGTTTTTCCAGGGAAACAAAATATGTGCTTCCTTTTCCAAATTGCAAATACTGGCAGGTAAATGCAAAGTGGTGCAAGCTGCTGCCGATCCCCAAACGCAAACACCTAAAGGAGTTGCCTTGATGAAAATTGTAAAGAAAATAAAATAAAAAAGAGGGATACTGTAGGCGCTGCTTGGATGATAAAAGTTGGTTTATTGCATAAAAGCAAGGTAAACAAATTGCTACGCGTTTCAACGCCGGACTGGCGTCTTCCTCAGGCAGATAACCTGGTTATCTTTTCTTTACAAATTACCCATAAGCAAATATGTTCTAGACGAGAGAAATACAACCCCACTAAAGTATTCGATGTTCTCTACCCAAAAAAGCTCTTGTATGGCATTCATATGCATATACACTCCTCAACATTGAAATTGCAACACCAAGAAGGAAAAGTCTTCGAATCGTGGCGATACGCGTATGGCATCCAATCCCCTTTTCCCCTTCTTACACATCACGTAACTATGTTGATTTGATGAATATACACACTGATAAAGTATTCCGTTCCGTAAATTAACAATTTTACTGCCTGAAGATAGAACGATTAAAATTAATTTTATTAAGTTGTTTCATTAAAATGAGCCATCTTAGCCCCAAGTAACAATATAAACAGGCTCAGATAAGGTGGTCAGTAATAAGGAGAGGTGTGCTGATGTGATAGTATAGTTGCAAACACCAAGCACCACCTCACCCCTCACGATATATTCTACTGACACACCTCACTGACTGACAATCCAACGCGTTTCAGTGCCACATAAATAAGTGACACATCATCAGGGATTATCGATTCAATTCGGTATTGTGTTTGATTTCACTGTTAATTCAGCCGGCTAGCACGATTGTGTGCTTATTCAAAACCTCCCGGCGCGTGTACGACACTAATGCAAGGCATTAGTGTCGTACACGCGCCGGGAGGTTTTGAATAAGCACACAATCGTGCTAGCCGGCTGAATTAACAGTGAAATCAAACACAATACCGAATTGAATCGATAATCCCTGATGATGTGTCACTTATTTATGTGGCACTGAAACGCGTTGGATTGTCTGTCAGTGAGGTGTGTCAGTAGAATATATCGTGAGGGGTGAGGTGGTGCTTGGTGTTTGCAACTATACTATCACATCAGCACACCTCTCCTTATTACTGACCACCTTATCTGAGCCTGTTTATATTGTTACTTGGGGCAAAGATGGCTCATTTTAATGAAACAACTTAATAAAATTAATTTTAATCGTTCTATGTTGATTTGATGCAACATCGTGCATATATTTGTATTGCATATTCAGGGGATTAGGTGGTATTTTGGGGGGTTTTGTTTTGTTCGCCACTTATTAGGGTGGCTACCCCCTTAGAAAGACCTTATAGCATGTTTATGCTATTTTAAATTTTTTTAATTTTTGTATGTGGTGTTATTACTTCTAATAAAACGTATATTTGAAACATACATAGTCATTTCATGATATATATTCTCTCGCCATATATACATACCCAATTGTGTTTTGTGTTTAGACTGTGCTTTTCGGGGTGTGTGGCGATATTTATGCGGTGCCCGCTGGTGATTTAAAAAAATTCTATACAAATGATAAAAACAAAAACTAAATATTCCTAACATCTTAATTTATTGAGTATAGAGTATGAGCCCGATGCGTATAAATAAATGCCTTGACATGTTATGAATGAGGTTATTAATGGTTGTCTGAGGAATATTATGCCACAATGAATGCACTTGGGCACGCAAATAATCAAGATTGGCTGCTGGCAGCTACCATTGCAATTGCTGACCAATGACGTCCCAGATGTGCTCGATGGAAGAGAAGTCCGGACACGCTGCAGGCCATAGCAGCACGTTTAGGCCACGCAGGCTGCTCACAGTAGCACGACCAATATGCGGTATGGTGTTGTCCAGTTGTAAAACGGTTTCTGAAACACTTTGGAGAAATGGCCGTACCACTGGTTCCACGACCAAATCAATGTAACGCCGAGCTGTTAGTGTACCTGAAAAGAAGACTAGAGGGGTCCAGCTACTGAACATTATGCCACCCCACACCATAATCCCAGGAGTAGGACCGATGTAACGTTCCCCATTGAAGGCCTATTTATGGCGTTGCCCACGTGGTCTCCAGACCAATCTCCGGCTATCATTGCGCCAGAGACCAAAGTGGGACTCATAGCTGAAGAGGAGAGACTTCGATTCCAGCCTCCATTGCCGTCTTGCTGTGCATTATGATAGCCTTTGAGAGAGGGCGTGTGGTCAAGGGAACACCTGTAGCTGGACGTCTGGTCTGTAGCCCAATGTCGTGCAAACACTTTCTGATGCTTTGTGTCGACATTTGTTGCAGCGCTAGGCTTGGGATGTGACGTCCAATTTCACTTGCAGTACAGAATGGATCATTACGCACCATTCTTCCAATCAGACAACCCGTCCGTGAAGAGGTCCACCTCTGTGCACCTCTTGCGGTCATTCCCATTCTTTGTTGTTCTTCCAACCACTGGGACACACGCAACGTGGAACAGTGCTGACATCTTGGCCTAGGCGCATAGCGATCTGCTGGAGTGATAAACCAATCTCGAATTAAGGATTCTGTCCTACTCAGTTAACGACAAGTGGTGATAACTGGCACATCGACGAACAGGAGGCATCGCACAATCATCCCACACCATTTGATCCAATTTTTGAGGTTTCAAGTGACTTTAAAACTTTGTTTTCAATCTGGCTTTTATTCCCCTCCCACATGCCAAATATCAGAGCGAGCTGCTTGAAAATTTGATCATTAGCAGATCTTGGTGACACCTGCCACTTCCGCGATTTGCATAACCTTACGGCTTGCCCTTCTTGGTGTTGCAATTTTAATGCTTAGGAGTATAGATGTCATGCAAGAGCTTTATTTTGTATTGCATTGCGAGTAGCAGTAAATTAAAGAAAACAGGTACCTCGCAAAGTAGTCCATTTTGTCCACATCAATGCCATTTTGTTTGTTGGCCACAATCTCATAGAGAAAGCTTTTCTGTATTCCACGCCCTTCATAATGACACTGCAGAATGAAAAAACTGCTCATTACAAATATCTTATGAAATTGCACTTTTGACATGACAACACAGGAAAACAAAATACAAAGCTGGTGTCTATCAGGCTTTAGTATAAGAAAAAAAACAACAAACTGTGCATCTTGGTATTAAGCATTACTGATATGATCTAACATAAAATATATTTAAATGTAATACTAAATAAACATTTTGATTAAAGGTTTATTCTCATCACACAAAGTGATGGCAAATCGCTAGGATACACAATCACTTTGTAATCGGTGCGGGTTCGAATGCCGGGACCACCGATCCACAGATTGAAGGGTCTGCTTAAGTGCTGTGCCCTTCACTGTTTTTACCTGAAAAACGGTGCTCCGGCCACCGGCTGTGCAGGCAACTGCAGCAAAGCTCCATTCACTTGAACTGATCAGTGTTGCAGTTTCCCGCACAGCAGGTGGTGGGGAGCACCACTGTGCAGGAAAAAACAGTATAAGGGCCACAGTGCTAAAGCAATGCTGCAGTTCCTTCAATCTTCAAAGTGATAGCATATCCTTCATTATATGGGTCATTAAGATTGAGACGATAGCAAATATATATATGGTATTTAGTACCACTAGAGGAATTTACAATGCAATCATTTGATCACTCATAAAGCCCTTTGGTATAATCAGTCTACCGAATCATTATTACCAGTTACTAATAAACGAATAGGCAAATAGCCATGGCAAGCCTTGGGGGCCTTTGTTAGTCCACTGGCGACCATAGCAACCCATAAGCTCAATGGGGTAACAGTGGGAGCCCCTTCTCTCTGTAGTCACTCAGATGCCACAGTCGTTATTTTACGTGTCATCTAAGGGGTTAAAGGTGGGCCGGTGGAGCTGATCTACTGGACATGTGTGTCTACGGGTAATGAACACATTAGGTGGATGCTTTGAAAATGGAATCAAAGTAACACCAGGGGTCGCAATAACATATGTAACAGCAATATTTGCCGAGGCAGGACCTAATACACTGTCAGATGAAGAATGACAGTTACAATACACTGCACTACATAAGTAGTGCAGTGTATTATACGGGGGATCAGAAGACCAGATCTTCAAGTCCCCAGGTAAGTGTAATAAAAAAATAAAAAAAAACGTGAAAGAAAAATAAATAAATAAAAGTTTTAACGAATAAAAACAACACTTGCCCTGTTTCCCTGATTCAACTCCTTTATAATTAGAAAAAAAACTGAAAACATGAAAAAAAAACTACATAATAGGTATCGCCGCGTTCGGAACGGCCTGATCTATAAAAAAGATCACATTATTTTTACCGCACAGTGAACACCGTAAAACATTTTTAGAAAAAACAACTGACAGCATTTTATTTTTTGGTCATCTTGTCTAAAAAAAAAAAAAAAATGTAACAAAAAGTTGCAAGGAACGCAAAATGGTACCAATAGAAACTACAGTTCGTCATGCATAAGACCAGCCCTCCCGCAGCGATATCAACGAAAAAATAAAAAAGTCATGGCTGTCACTAAAGCATGATTTTTTTTAGAAAAGAGTATTTTTATTGTGGGAACGTGGTGAAACGTAAAAAAAACGATAGCAATTTGGTGTCGCTGTAATCGTATCGACCCACAGAATGAAGTTAACATGTTGTTTATACTGCACGGTGAACACTCTAAAAAAGAAAAAAACCGTGCTAGCATTGCTGTTTTTTGGTTTCCTCATCTCCCAAAAAATTGAAAAGTGATTTAAAAAAAATCGCATGTACCACACAATGGAACCAATAAAAATTACAGCTCATTCCGCATAAAACAAGCCCTCACACAGCTCCGTCAACGGAAAAATAACACGTTATGACTCTCAAAACGCAATGATGCTAAATGACGGCCCAGACTAATTTTTTAGGTCCTGTAGAATTGCACTAAATACCCTACATCGTCATTTGCTGGACCCCACAGGTGGACCCTGTAGATGCAGCGGAGATGAGGAAACTTTAGGGTCTTGTGCTTATAGGGCTAGTGGAGAAGTCAAAGATTAGGCAATACTGGAGCGCAGGTATTTTGTATAATACCCAATAAACCCGGCTTGTGCATAAAGGATTGGTTCAAAGCGTACCACACCAATCCATGGATTATTCATTCACCCCATTATTACATCATCCCATTATGCCCTGATGCACTTGTAAAATCTCCACTCCAAATACTAAATGGCGCTCCTTCCCTTTAGAGCCTTGCTGTGTGTCCAAATAGCAGTTTATGACCACGTGTGGGGTATTTCCCTACTCTGGGGAAGTTGCTTTACAAATGTTACGGTGCTTTTTCTCCTTTATTTGTTGAGAAAATTAACAATTTTGAACTAATGTTACGTCTTATTGGAAAATAATGTAATTTTTCATTGCCCATTTCTAATAAAATCTATGAGACACCTGTGGGGTCAAAATGCTCACTACCCCCCTAGATGAATTCCTCAGTGGGTGTAGTCTGCCAAATGGAGTCACTTTTGGGTAGTTTCCACTGTACTGCTACCTAAGGGGCATTGCAAAAGCGATATGGTGCAGCAAAACCAATCCAGCAAAATCTGCTCTCCAAAAGCCAAAAAGCGCTCCTTCCCTTCTGAGCCCTGATGTGTATTCATACAGTGGTTTATTACCACATATTGGGTATTTCTGTACTCTGGAGAAGTTGCTTTACAAATGTTACGGTGCTTTTTCTCCCTTATTTGATGAGAAAATGAAACATTTTGACCTAAAGCTACGTCTTCGTGGAAATTTTTTTTTGATTTTACTGCCCAATTCTAATGAAATCTATGAAACACCTGGGGCGGTCAAAATGCTCACTACACCCCTAGTTGAATTCCTCTAGGGGTGTAGTTTCCCAAATGGAGTCACTTTTGGGGGGTTTCCACGGTACTGGTACCTTAGGAGTTTTACAAATGCAACATGGTGCCGAGAAATCAATCCAGCAAAATCTGTACTCCAAAAGCTACATGGCGTGCCTTCCCTTCGGAGTCCTGCCGCTTGCCCATAGAAGGCCCTCAAAGCTACTTCAGATCTGAACTGTTCCCTAAAAAATAGCCTTTTGAAATTTTCTTGAAAATGTGAGAAATTGCTGCTAAACTTATAAGCCTTGTAACGTCCTAGAAAAATAAAAGGATGTTCAAGACTTCCGGTTCCGGCGCTGGGATGTGAGGACGGAGCTGCATGAGCTCCTGAAGCCCTGATCCCCTAACCCATCGACGCCACACACCCGCAGGATATAACCACCCCAGCATTTGGAGGAGAGTTGGGTGACAAGAACCGGGCGGTTTATGGAGAGATATCTCCTCCGGAGCGGCAGCAGAGAGATCTCCTGCCCGGCCGAATACAGCACACGAGGTGAGGCGCCATCCAAGATGGCGGCGCCGCTGCAGCCATCACTTTCACAGAGCCGGTCTCAGAGCCCAGAAATACAGAGGGAAATGTTATCGCCGTTGGTAATGACTGACTCGCAGATTGATTATCGGAAGCTGGCAATTGAGGTGGCTACCCAACTGGCCCCCGACATCAGAGACTCCCTAATAGCCACAGTTACAACAACGCTCCAAAAACTCCAAAATGATGTGACATCTCATGGCAATCGACTAGATGAATTGGAACAGCGGGTTGGCCTCATGGAAGATGAATCCGCAGGTGCACATACCTGCATTAGAGACCTAATGCGAGATAACACAAAACTCAGGGACCGCTTAGAAGATCTTGAGAATCGTTCCAGAAGGAATAATCTAAGGATAGTGGGACTGCCTGAACATATTAGACCGCAGCTTCTCCAGGGCATTTGCGAGACAGAGCTACCAGAAGCGCTAGGCCTGACCAGATCTTGTAGAGTGGAAAGGGCGCACCGGGTGGGCCCCCCTGGTCCGAGCGCCAACGCCAAAGGAGAGCCGCAAAGCAGACCGCGCCAGGTGATCATGCGTTACTTGGATTACAATGATAAAGAGGAACTTCTGCGCACTTTCCGGAACCGTAGTATCCCTTTGCATATAAGGGGTGCAAAAATCATCCTATTTGCAGATTATTCGGCAGAAGTCACAAGGCGTCGGAGAGCATTTGGAGGGGTCTGCACCTCCCTTTACAAACGCAAAATCAAATTCCAGCTACAGTATCCGGCCACCTTGAGGATCATGCAGACGGATGGCGCCACCAAGGTATTCCACAATCCTGAGGAGGCGGCATTATATGTAGACAAGATCCCTGGACTTCGGGGCCCTAGAAAATCGGGAGAGGAGACGGCGAGTCAAGGTACAGGAGGGGAAGGACCCCGTGCACCAGTTTCTCCACCGAGGGACTGTACATGGTCAGATATCGCCCGCAATTCCACTTCCTCACCCAAGCAACAACGGGCAGAATCATCGAAGACGCCACACCGACAACGCTCAGAAAACCGGCCTGCAACCATCCCGGACTGATAAGTATCTCATAGGGGCTCCATGAGCGCATTTGATTGTGCCTTATATATTCATGTGGCAATTGGTTCTGGTGGGATGTTATTCCGACAACATTCCTGCTATAATAGGCATAAGCACTTGTACCAGTGATGTATAGGAAGTCCAACTTATTTTAATATTTTCAAATTTAAAATATGAAGATCCAGTATGTCACGAAAAGATGGCGGGAAGGGGAGGGGGGGAGGGGTCACAGACCAGAAAAAAGTGAAGTTATGTATACCAATTTAAAGTTTGTCTCACAGGAAATGCTGGTGACATTCCTGGATGGGCATTTTGTTGTTAAAGGTTGTGCCAATTCTCTGGCACCAAATGTAAATGTTGTTATTGTAATGTTGGGAGCAGTCTGGAGCAGACGCCGCCGAGCGGCTACCAAGGCAACAAAGCACTTTTGCCTAGAAATAGATATATATGACCAGTCAATAGTGAACCTTTTCGGAACGCTTAATTTATGCAGCTGACCTAGGGGACCTGAGCCCCTTTACATTCCACTAACAAGAGAATGATGGTACTCCGTCACTTAAAAAAACTCCATACAGACATCGCTCTTCTTCAGGAGACACATTTGGAGGAGAGCGACTTCCACCGCATGAAAAAATTGTGGGTGGGCCAAGTATACGGCTCTTCCGCTTGTGGCCGTAAAGCGGGGGTACTTATTTTAATAAATAGAAACCTGGTACATGAGGTAATTCACACTGATGCGGATAAGGAAGGGCGACTGCTCCATATTACTCTAAGCACACCATGCGGGGTATTAAGCATTTATAACGTGTATGGACCTAACAGTGATAATATTCAGTTTTTCAATGGTTTGGAGAGGGCCCTTCTGTCAGATAATGTCCAGCACAAAATAGTGGGAGGTGATTTTAATTCAGTTTCTGATCACAAGGAGGATAGACGCACACATAATTCACAAAGCACGGAATCCATTCCTACAAGGGCCCCCAGAAAACAGGACCGAGTGTTAGGACCCCTGATGGAAAGAACACACTTAATAGATCCCTGGAGAAGGGGTAACCCGGATGCCCGGGAATTTACGCATTACTCCCACGCTCAACAGTCCTGGTCCAGGATAGACTACCTTTTAATATCCCCAACATTACAAACGAGGCTGGGGGTTGCCGAGATAGGGGACCTAGTGATCTCAGATCACGCCCCGGTACGGGTAGATTTCCAGGAAATATATCCCAGAGGATCAGACTTCATATGGAGATTCCCGGCTCATTTAGCAACTGATGACACCTTTGTGAGACAGCTAAGAGGGTGGTGGTTAGAATACACGTCGACGAATTCAGGACACAGAGATGATCCCTCACTGTTCTGGGATACGGCCAAGGCAGTGCTGAGGGGGAGGATAATGGCATATACCGTCAGCAAAAAACGGGAAATAATGCAAAAATTTAATGCCTCTAGTGCTACACTGAGGGCAACCTATACAGCATATTTGGCACACCCTACATTGGATGCTAGACAGGCCTGGATTCAGGCAAAACACTCTTTTGAAGAGTGGGCAGCTCAGAAAGAAACAATGCATACTCGAGACTTTGAAGCTACTTTACATAAGTTTGGAAATAAGGCGGGTAAACTTTTGGCCAATATGGCTCGAGGGAAACGTTCAGTGCAACACATAGCGAAACTGAGGGATCATAATGGGCGAGAAACATGCGATCCAACTAGTATTAACACCATCCTGGCCAAATTCTATGAGGAGCTGTACTCTGATACATCTTCCCTTCCGCTGACAGACACACTGTTAGACAAGGTCACTTTACCGGTCATTTCCGCGGAACAGCTGCAACTTTTAAATGCCAGGGTCACAAGGGAGGAGGTAGATGAGACAATAAGAAACCTTAAAAATAGTAAGGCACCTGGCCCAGATGGGCTGACCGGCGAATTTTTTAAAGTAATGCGGGAACAGATTACGGAGACTCTTGTCTCCTTGTTTAACAATGCTCTGGGAGAGGAGGGACTACCACCATCTGCAGACACATCTTATGTGAAATTATTGCTAAAACCTGGAAAGGATCCCCTACTACCAGGGTCATACAGGCCCATATCGCTCATAAACGTGGACGCTAAACTCCTTTCCAAAATCATAGCTGATAGGTTAGCGAATATAATGCCGTTCCTCATAGCCCCAGAACAAGTAGGTTTTATAAAAGGTAGGTCGGCGGTCACTAACATTAGGACGGTTCTGGCAGTGCTAGATAGAGTACAGCATAAATTTCCGGAGGAACATTCGGCTTTACTTTTACTAGACGCGGAGAAAGCTTTTGACAATGTCCGATGGAAATGGTTGGATGCAGTCCTGGATAGGATGGAAATAACGGGGGCATTCAGGATCTTATTACACCACATTTACAAAGACCCTAAGGCTAGAATCTCCACACCGGGTTTTCTATCTAAACCATTCCGTCTGTGCAAAGGTACAAGACAGGGGTGTCCGCTATCGCCACTATTGTTCAATCTGGCTTTGGAGCCGCTGGCACGTTATCTGGCGTCATCCAATCTATATACGGGCATAAGGGTGGGGGAAATGGAGGTCAAGGAAACGTTGTTTGCAGATGACATCTTGTTATTTCTCGCAAACCCTCTTAAAGATGTTCCGCGTATCTTCCAGGCATTGAACGACTTTGGGAGCTATTCAGGGTACAAAGTTAACACGTTAAAATGCCAGTTATTAGATTTGGGAACACAGGACCCAGCATATAGGCGGTCCCTAGCCACCCTGGATGTTGAGATGGCAAAGCCAAACATTACTTATCTGGGTATTAAGGTGGGTCGAGCACCCAACTCCCTATATGATCTAAATTATCCTCCCCTTATACAGGATATCCAAGCAGATCTTCTGAGATGGCACAGTCTACCTCTATCACTTATGGGAAGGAGCTGTTTGGTCAAAATGTCAGGATTTGCGAAATTACTCTACCCGCTCCAGACTATTCCACTTCTGGTCAAGCACTCAGATATCAATATACTCAACTCATCATTTACCAAATTCATATGGGGGGGAAAGAAACCGAGAATAGCGCTCACGAAACTCATGATGCGGAAGGAGGGGTCAATTTCCCTAACATCCGGGGTTATAACCTGGCCTGTCTGAGTAGACATCTGCTAGACTGGAAACACAACACAGAGTTCCACTCCAACACTAGATTGGAGAGACAGCTAGCAAAACCTTGGGATCTCATGGCTCTGGTACACACAACGTTCACTTGTCTCCCAAAGATCGTCAAGAAATCATCTCTGTTACGAGATACCATCATTGCCTGGAAGGTACTACGCAAACATTATAACCTCTCTTATCGCATTTCAAAACATATGCCCTTATGGCAGCACCCAGAGTTTGCAGCAGGAAGATCTAACAAACTAATGTCAGAATGGAGGGAGAAAGGGGTAGCGACACTGGGGGATATGTTTCACGCACAGGATAAGAGATGGCTAACCTTGCACGTTTTTGCACGGCATCAGCACTTACAGTACATGCAAATAGTTAATCACTGTAAAACTAAACTTGCGGATGTAGCGGATGAGGTCCCCCCCAACCTGTTTGACTCATGGTTCACGGACAATCACAGACACTCCATCTCCCAATTATATAGTACACTCAGACCATTACTACTGAAGATGTCCCCGGGGCAGGCCTTTGGGAGATGGGAAAAACTGTTTAATTTACAAGGTATTGAAAAGCATATTGAAAAAGGGTTGGTGGATTTCAGGGCGCACGTACACAACGAAAACTGGAGGGAAACTCAATTGAAGATTATACACCAAGCAATATATGCATTTAACCTGGCCCCCTCCGCCTCGCAACCAGATAGGAAAACGTCATGCCCTAGATGTAATATCTCAAAGACGGACATGTATCATGGCCTTTGGGCGTGTGCACATATTCAGCCATTCTGGGGGGAGATAACATCCTTACTGCAGCAGGTGGGCAGGTTCCACGGGAATGTAGGGCCAATGGAGGTCTTATTCCATATACAACATGATGGAGAATTAGAAGAGACAGAAACGACACATTTATCCCCCATGGCCCATGCCACACTGATAGTGGCAAAGAGGTGCATACTCCAAAATTGGCTGGTAGCTGAAGTACCGACTCAGAATATGGTGGTCCAGGGGTTGAGGAAACTGTTTTATCTAGACCGCATTGGTATATTACAGAATAAAGACACGCAGAGTAAAAAATTCTTTGAGAAATGGAAGCTTTTCCTCACAAAATATTTCACCAGTGCAGAACGAAGGGACATTATAGGCCCATTCACGGGAACGCCATGGTACTTGATTGAGGATCTCAAAGGCACTTTAGGGGCATTGAAAATACCAAGGGAGTAAAGCGTATGTCTCCTCTTGGATTTCTTTCTTCTTGCGGACTAGCTGCCTGAGTGGGTGAACTGCTTCATGAAGCTCCAAATGTTATGTATGCTCTCATTTCTTATTTGTTTTATGTACTGTTTTGATGTGTTAGTTAGGCAGTTACGCGAGTTTATGTAACTATGGTTACAGGACTACCCGACATGTGGGGTTAAAGGATGGGAAGGACAGAGGAGATGAAGGAGGGTTGATAGCCTCTGGGGAATACCATCCAAGATTAAACCTATGTTGCTAGGAAGTATTTACTATCTCATGTTCATTTATAAATTTTTTGTAATGTTTATTATTATGGCAATGCATTACTGTATGATGTGTGGTTTTTTTTTGGGAAAAATGTAATAAAAATATGTTATAAAAAAAAAAAAGGATGTTCAAACAATGATGCAAACATAAAGTAGACATATGGGAAATGTTAACTAGTGACTATTTTGTGTGGTATTACTATCTGTCTTACAAGCAGATACATTTGAATTTAGAAAAATGCACATTTTTGCAAATTTTCTCTAAATATTGGTGTTTTTCACAAAAAAATATTGAGTTTATCGACCACATTTTTTCACTAACAAAGTACAATATGTCACGAGAAAACAATCTCCGAATCGCTTGGACCAGTAAAAGCATTCCGGAGTTATTACCACATAAATAGACACGTCAGATTTAAAAAATGAGGCTGTGTCATTTGGTCCAAAAGGGGTTAATGATCCGATTTTATTTATTTATTTTTTTCATCATCGCATTTCAATAGAAATAACTTTTTTCCGTTAACGTAACTATATAAGGGATTGTTTTTTGCAGGACGAGTTGTATTTTTAAAGGCACCATTTTGGGGTATGTAGCTTTGTAGCTTTTATAAGAAAGCTTTTATAAAGCAAAAAAAAAAAGTCTGGTCGGGGTGAAAAAAAACCCCAGTAATTCTGCTGTTTTTACGCCGTTTACCGCACAGTATAAATGATATAACTGTATTCTGAGTCACTAAGATTATGGCAATATCCAATTTCTAAAGTTTTTTTTGTTTTTATACTTTTGAACAATAAAAACACTTTAAAAAAAATTATAATTTTATGTCGCTGCATTCCAATAGCCATAACTTTTTCATTTTTACATTGACGGAGCTATATGAGGGGGTGTTTTTTGCAGGACAATTGTAGTTTTCATTTGTAACATTTTGATGTAAATGACTTTTTGATAACTTTTTAATTACGGCGGAATCAAATAAAAAAAACCGCAATATTGCCACACCGTGCATGATAAATAACCTGCTTATTTTATAGTCTGGATTCTTACGGATGTGACAATACCAAATATGTGTAAAAAATTTTTTAAAGACTTTTTTATATTTAGGATTTTTTTTTTCAATACACACTGGCAGGGCCTAATAGGCATACACCGATGGTAAACCTGGGGACTTTGTTAGGCCCCTGGCTGCCATGGCAACACTTTCGCATCTCGTAATCACATTGTGTGGGTGCCGATGCGTAAAAGAGAGAGCCCCTTCTCTCTGTAAACGACTTAGATGCCGTGGTCGCTATTGACCACAGCATCCAAGGGGTTAAATCACAATCAAAGTAAACTTCAATCGCGATCGTTAGAGCAGGATTTGTTGTCATAAGACAGCTAAGCACTTGCTCCAGCCCTCACCGGACACCCGTGCAGGACTAATCGGTCGTGAAAAGGCGGCCTAGCCTAAGGCCCGTTAAGCGTATTGGTGGTTGCTAGCGGGTTACATAGCTCGGGTCAATGCAGAAACAGCGATACCAAATGTGTGTCTTTTTTTATATTTATTTTATTGGCGAATCATTTAGATATAATAAAAAAAAGTGTGATTGCTCAGCCAACCTCTGAAATCCACTCTGATCCTGAGAACAACTGGTTCCTGGTCCCGGTTAGCTGTGCATGTGTGGTCAACTCTCCATTACAGTGAATTAGAAGAAATGGAAACAGCTGAATATTGATGATGAGTTCTGACTTACATTTTGAGCCTCCGAATTTATCATCTCCTTGATGAATATGAAATCCTCATCCTTCAGATCATATGTATCCCTCATTAAATCCATCAAATGATTTTCTTCAATAAGGTGTTGAAACATTTTCACAGAAGCCTCCTCATGCTGAAAATACATTTAAATCAGTGACAGATGGAACACTAATTCATGTAAAGCATACAGCTGAATAATTTTTATATTTTCACTATAAACTATTTCATGTCAGTTACAGATTATAAAGTAATCTTATCAGTGTAATTTATTTTCATAAAGCCATTGTTCAGTACATGTTATTAATAATACCCTCAATACTTGATTCTCTGGTCTGGGGTCTGCATAAATTATGGGGTCTGATTAATTTAGCGTGTGGGGATCCTTGCATCATGGGTTTGTTGTTCCATTTTATATTCTGTATTTTATTTTGTATCTAATAAAGATGTTGTATTTTGCATTATACTGATCATTCTGCCTGTATTTTGTGATGAGTATTTGATTTGTTATTCTGGTGGGATCAGTTATTGGTGATTTGAGAGTACTCTTTTGGAGGAATTGATATTTATCTGGTGGTCTACTCTTCTCCATAGGATCCATTCATATCTGCTTTGTCCTCGCTCTGACAGGAAGCTGAATACTTTGGTCTATGAGATGTATACACTTAAGCTAGATTTTTTTTAAATTGGGAAACCAGAGTTCCCAGAAGAAACAGCAGGAGAACTTCTGTACAAACTCATAAAAGTAGAAGTAGATATTGTTTTGGTCAGATTTGAATCCAAGGCTCCCAGTCGGCTGTGCCAACCACGGAGGACTTTTTATGAAAGCCAAAAACAAGTTCATCTTTAAATTTCCATATATCAGAGGAGAGTCAATAGTAACTGAACACAAACACACCTTAAATTTTCTCTCTGGAGCTGCTTGAGGCATGAATCTTTTATCAAACAAATGAGAAAATGGTCCATGACCTGAAACAAATCAATAGAAATAGGTAGCTCTTAAAAAACAAATTGTTTGCAAGATATAGCTACATTTAATAAAATAAATCTCATATACCATTCTGTATATTCAGTATTTAGGGGAATATTTACCAAGGTCATGGACCAGGCCTGCAATCTGGACACACAGAACATCTTTTTCCGATATGTTCAGGTCTGGCTGCCTCCTCTGCAACTCCATTACAAGGCATCCTGCCAGGTGAGCCACACTATTAAATGAAAATAAATTAAATCGTCAAATTATACAACCTTTTTTATCAGTTTTACCCAAACAACAATCACTATAATAAAGCTTGCCGCATTAACAAGTGTGTTTAAAAAGATATTTAACCCCTTCCCACCACCAATCTGGAGATAATAGTCCTAGATGCCTAAGCACCGTGCAGATAGGTTGTGTACGTACAGTCATAACTTTAACCCCTTCCCGACATTTGCCATACATGTACGTCATGGAAAGCATTGACTTCCCGCAAAATGCCGTACATGTACGTCAAATGTTTGGCACCGGCTCAGAAACTGAGTCGGTGCCATCATCACCGGATCTCAGCTGTATCTTACAGCTGACATCCGACTGTAACGGCGGGGACCGAAATTAGCTTCGATCCCCGCCATTAACCCCTTAAGTGCAGCGCTCAAACGCGATCGCTGCACTTAAGGTGTTTGCAGCTCATCGGAGCCCCAGCAATGAAATTGCCGGGGTTCCGGTGGCTGCAATGGCAACCGGAGGCCTAATACTGGCCTCCCGGTCTGCCTAGCACCGAAGCCGGTCAAGATCCGCCCGGCGGCGGAGCCTGATCGGCTTCCGTAGCTGCCGGCAAGATGGCGCCGGGTCAGGAGCTGATCCGGCGTCATCAGCGGTGGATGTCAGCTGTACTGTACAGCGGACATCCACCTGTAACGGCAGGAACCGGAGCTAGCTCCGATCCCTGCCATTAACCCCTTCGATGCAGCAATCGAAAGCGATTGCTGCATCGTAGCGGTTACTAGCAGATCGCCAGCCCTGACAGGCAATCGGGACTGGCGACTGCTGTTATGGCAACAGGAGACACAATGGTCTCCTGCTCTGCCATTACGGAAGCCGATTTAGGCCCCGCCGGGAGGCGAAGCCTAATCGGCTTGCTGTCAGTGAATGACTGACAGATCTAATACATTGCACTACATAGGTAGTGCAATGTATTAGAAAAAAAAAAATCTGACCGTTGGACCTTCAAGTCCCCTAGTGGGACTTGAAGAAAAGTGTAAAAAAGTGTAAAAAAAATGCAAAAAATAAAAGTTTGAAAACAATAAAAATTTCAAGTAATCAAATAAAACACAATCCCCCTTTTACTCTTATCAAGTCCTTTATTATTGAAAAATAATAATAAACCATATGTATTTGGTATCGCCACGACCGTAACGACCGGAGGTATCAAAATATTGTATTATTTATTGCACGCGGTGAACAGCGTAAAAAAAAACGTAAAAAACGTTACCAGAGTTTCTGTTTTTTAGTCACTTTGCCCTACAAATATTAGAATAAAAAGTGATCAAAAAGTCGCACGTATCCAAAAATGGTACCTATAAAAACTATAGCTCGTCCCGCAAAAAACAAGCCCTCATACACCTCCGTCGACAAAAAAATTAAAACGTTATGGTTCTCACAACTTGGCGACAGAAAAAAAATACATTCTTTTTACAAAAGTAATTTTATTGTGAAAAAAGTTGTAAAACATAAAAAAGTGCTATAAATTAGGTATCGCCAGAATCGTACTGACCCGCAGAATAAAGTTAACATGTAATTTATAACGCATGGTGAACGCTGTATAAAAAAAAAAGAAAAAAGCTGTGCCAGAATTGCATTTTTTTGTTTACCTGGCATCCCAAAAAATAGGATAAAAGGTGATCAAAAAGTCGCATGTACCCCAAAATGGTACCAATAATAACTACAGCTCGTCCCGCAACAAACCAACCCTCATACCGCTACGTCTATGAAAATAAAATTAGTTATGGCTCCAATAAGTCAGGAAATAAAAAAATATGCAGTTGTGCCCGAGGGGAACATTTCTTCAGTTTGAAGAGGCGATTTATCAAGGACCTAAAATTAGGGAACCAGGAAGGGGAGAGCCCAAACATATCCGCTGGAAGCGACGGTGCCCGTATTATACCAGGACAACACTTTCCCAGCAAAATTCCCCAAACTACAAAAGGTGCGGAGTGTGGACCAAAAGGGGGATAAGAAATTACACCATTTATCAGTGCGACACTGGCCTGTGCGGAAAGGATTGCTTCACAGCGTAACACACATCTATGGATTATTTTATTTTTTTCATACCACCTGACTATGCCCCTTATATACTCCGCCCCGCTTACATGTACCCCCACATTATAAAACACCAGCAATACTCAAACAAATTTAGTACCAAGCAAAATCCGCTCTCCAAAAGCCAAATGGTGCTCCCTCGGCTCTGAACCCTACAGCGTGCCCAAACAGCAGTTTCCTTCAACATATATGGCATCGTCATACCCGGGAGAACCCTTTTAACAATTTTTGGGGTGTGTGTCTCAAGTGTCATAAGCTTGGCATGACATATTTGCCACTGAATGGCATATCTAGGGAAAAATATAAATTTTTAATTTGCACCATCCGCAGTGCATTCATTTATGGAAAAGACCTGTGGGGTGAAAATGCTCACTACACCTCTTAATAAATGCCTTGAGGGGTGCAGTTTCCATAATGGGGTCACTTCTCAGGGGTTTCTTTTTATTATTTCACATCTGAGCCTCTGCAGTTGTGAACCAATACTTTGTAAATCGCCAAATTAGGCCTCCACTCCGCATGGTACTCTTCACTCCTGAGCCCTGTCATATGTCCAGGCAAAAGATTAGGGCCACATGTAGGGTGTTTCTAAAACCGGGAAACACCACATAATAATTAGAGGGCTGTCTTGTTATGCTGGCACAAGCCGGGCACCACATATTGGCATATCTATGGAAGAAAATCCCATTTTCACTCTGCAACATCGAGTGCACACTAATTTCTACAAAACACCTGCAGGGTTAAAATGCTTACTACACCCCTTGGTAAATGCATTAAGGGGTGTCGTTTCCAAAATGGGGTCACTTCTGGGGGGTTTCCACTGTTTTGGGCCCACAGGCGCCCAGAAACCAATCCAGCAACATCTGCACTCCAAATGGCAGTCCTTTCCTTCTGAGCCCTGCCGTTTGCCCAAACAGCAGTTTATGACCACATATGGGGTATTGCCGTACTCTGGAGAAATTGCTTTACAAATTTTGGGTTCTTTTTTTCCTTTATTTGTTGAGAAAATGAAAAAATTTGCGCTAAAGCTACGTCTTATTGAAGAAAAAGGACTGTTTTTATTTTCACTGCCTAATTCTAATAAATTCTATGAAACGTCTGTGGGGTCAAAATGCTTACTACACCCCTAGATGAATTCCTCAAGAGGTGTAGTTTCCTAAATGGAGTCCCTTTTTGGGCGTTTTCATTGTTTTGTCCCCTCAGGGGCTTTGCAAATGTGACATGGCCTCCGCAAACCATTCCTGCTAAGTGTGATCTCAAAAAGCCAAATAGTGCTGTTTCCCTTCTAAGCCCTGCCGTGTGTCCAAACAGCCGTTTATTACCACATGTGGGGTATTGTTTTACTCGGGAGAAATTGCTTTACAAATTTTGTGGTGCTTTTTCTCCTTCAGTCCTTCTGGAAATGAGAAAAAATTAGCTAAACCTAGATTTTTTTTGAAAAAATGTAGATTATTTTTTTCAGGGCCTACTTCCAATATTTTCTGCAAAAAAACTGTGGGGTCAAATCGCTCACTATACCCCTAGATAATTTCCTCAATGGGTGTAGTCTCCAAAATGGGGTCACTTGTGGGGGGTTTCCACTGTTTTGTCTCCTAAGGGGCTTCGTAAATGTGACATGGCCTCCGCAAACCATTCCTGCTAAATGTGGACTCCAAAAGCCAAATGGCGCTCTTTCCCTTCTAAGCCCTGCCGTGTGTCCAAATATCCATTTATTACCACATGTGGGGTAGTGTTTTACTCGGGAGAAATTGCTTTACAAATTTTGTGATGCTTTTTCTCCATTAGTCCTTGTGGAAATGAGAAAAAAAATCGCTAAACCTACATTTTCTTTGAAGAAATGTTGATTTTAATTTTCACGGCCTACTTCCAATAATTTCTGTAAAAAACCTGTGCGGTCAAAATGCTCACTACACCCCTAGATAATTTCCTTGAGGTGTCTAGTTTCCCAGATGGGGTCACTTTTGGGGGATTTTCACTGTTTTGGCACCGCAAGAGCCCTTCAAACCGGACATGGTGCCTAAAATATATTCTAACAAAAATAAGGCCCCAAAATCCACTAGGTGCTCCTTTGCTTCTGAGGCCGGTGCTTCAGTCCAGTAGCACGCTACGGCCACATGTGGGATATTTCCTAAAACTGCAGAAACTGGGCAACAAATATTGAGTTGCATTTCTCTGGTAAAACCTTCTGTGTTATAAAAAAAATTGTATTCAAAATTTATTTCTGTAAAAAAATATGAAATTTGTAAATTTCACCTCTACTTTGCTTTAATTCCTGTGAAATGTGTAAAGGGTTAAGACATTTTCTAAATGCTGTTTTGAATACTTTGAGGGGTGAAGTTTTTAAAATGGGGTGACTTATCGAGGGTTTCTAATATATAAGGCCCTAAAATCCACTTCACATCTGAACTGGCCCCTGTAAAAATAGCCTTTTGAAATTTTCTTGAAAATGTGAGAAATTGCTGCTAAAGTTCTAAGCCTTGTGAGGTCATAGAAAAATAAAAGGATGTTCAAAAAACGATGCCAATCTAAAGTAGACATATGGGGGATGTTAATTAGCAACAATTTTGTGTGGTATAACTGCCTGTCTTACAAGCAGATACATTTAAATTGAGAAAAATGCTAATTTTTGCAATTTTTCACTATATTTTCGTGTTTTTCACAATTAAATACTGAATGTATCGACCAAATTTTACCACTATCTTAAAGTCCAATGTGTCACGAGAAAACAATCTCAGAATCGCCCGGATAGGTGAAAGCATTTCAACGTTATTACCACATAAAGTGAAACATGTCAGATTTGAAAAATGAGGCTGTGTCAGGAAGGTCAAAAGTGGCTAAAGAGGGAAGGGGTTAATGGCAGATCGCACTGTATAGCGCTCTGCTGTTAAAGAGACTCGGTCACCACATTATAGCGCCGATCTCCTTATGTAGGAGATAGGCCACTTATAATGTGGTGACAGAGTCTCTTTAAAAATGTCCGACTGACGTGGTATTAGCCAGACTCTCTAGTGGCGACAGGGTGTGGAAATTATTCACTCTGTCCCAAAACGCACTAAACACATCCTCAAAGTACCGGGACTCAAATGCAGGAAGCTTCCTTCCAGCATTCAGGCCATTGCCATTGTCGTGAAAATCCATTGCTCAAAATATATTAGACTGAAATTTATACGAGTCCAAACAGACTCTCAAGGCCAGACTCCATTAGTCAGTATCCTAATTAGGATATTTCACCGATATATATCGAGAGAGGAGAAGAAAACACAGACACTCTGATATGTTCAAAATGCTCCTCTGAAGGATTTATTATCAGACTCAAACTGTTAAACTGAAATTCAGAAGGGGTGTAGGCTTGAGGTAAACCAATCAGAGACAATGTAACAATATTTGTTATTCAGTAAAAAGCATACAATAAAATACATCCCAGATACATCATTATAATTCTTCACACATTATGTTTACAGGTGTCTTATCTCTCTTTTGGACAGAATGTTCCCGTGGAGATGGGGGAGACCTTCCTTCACGCATACATGCCACCCTCCCATCTCCCTCCCTGTCCATTCTCTACCAACTTCGCATGGGAACCAAGGTCAAAGATAAAACATACGAAATCAACATTACTTGTATTAAAGGAACAATGACTTTTCTATTCACTACAATAAAACCAAGATGGGAACTCCAGACAAGATGGCTGCTGCACGAAACTAAATCATTTAAACATTATCATCACTTTCACATAATACATATCTTAGTAATTCGGCCTCCTGCTTGATAATTCACAATGTAATTTCATACAGAGAATATAAGCAAATAAATCATCCTTCACAAAATGGAAAGCCATGATGTCACGATGACATCACGGACTGGGAGGCCATTGTTTGTATCCTCTCCGCATTACTAAGTAAATAAATGTTTCGTTTACTGTTCTTATATACCAGCTAAGGCCTCTTTCAGATGACAGTATTTAGGTCAGTATTTTGCTTCAGTAGTTGGAAGCTAAAACTAGGAGTAGAACCTACACTGAAAAAGTATAATGAAAATATTTGCACCTCTTGAGAGTTTTGGACCTACTCCTGGGTTTGGCTTCCAAATACTGACTAAAATACTGCCGTGTGAAAGTGGTCTAACAGTGGGGTACAAGTTTAAATAAATATGGGGAACTTTGAATTTGGGTGTTATTGCAATGGTGTATGTTGGGCAAAGTACTTATATTTGGTATTGCTATGCACAAGAGAATGAGCGGATTATATGTGCTATAAAGTTTTTTGGGGTTAAAGTAATTAGAAGCCCCTCCTATTTGAAGTGTATCCCCGCACTCCACCAGTGTTTTTATGTACTGCTGGATGAATGCTGACAAGTGCGGCCTAAACCACAACGGGAGCCGCGGCCTGGAGTACACCTGAGCGGCCGCATATACTGACTCACCGCTGACAAACGGATGAGCTCATCTCCTGTGTTTGAGCCCATAGCCTTCCGCACTAAACACTGGCCGACGCCACTAAGGTCACCACGTATCTCACAGCACCCGACTGGATGTGGTTCCCCCACCTGCTCATGTAGACTTGTTGAAGGAATCAGGCGCCAGTTGTGTTTTTACGGCTTACCTACCATAACTCGGCCTCAACTTTTCAAAGAGAGCCGCAAAGTGTCCTACATTGTTTCTCAGCAGCAAGATACAGGCATCTACAACTACCACTGTAATCAACGGCACCATGCAAATAAGGGATGACTGAAATACAATTCTTATCTAAAAGGTACCTTTTTCTTCTCTGCCTTTCCCAGATTGCACTGCCGTGGATTATTACCGAACCACTTCTTTTAGCACCACTGTTGCTACTTGCAGATCTTAAAGGCTATGTACACCTTTGAAATATATATGTGTGTGTATATATATATATATATATATATATATATATTTACTTTGTTTTTTAAAAACCTGCATCCGTCAGGTCAGTGGCAATCACGACACGCAGGATCGAGCGGTTACCGATCACATTTACATTCATAACTTAGATGTGATTGATAACAGGTGGATCTTGCGTGTCAGATGCTGACTTGACGAATTCAGGTCTCAGTGCTAGATACAGCCGCTTTGTATACAGGATACAAAGCAGCTGCATCTCAAAAAGTAAAAGTAATTTCCAAACACACTGATAGACATTATTATTTTAAAAAAAACAACAAAAAAACAACTATTTCAAAAGGTGTATGTAGCCTTTAAAGAAGGGTATTCATTTTTTATACCTGTATTTCTTACCACACCACCGGCTTTTCAATACATGATTGTGGGACCAAACCTAAAGGGACTTTATCGCTAGCTCAACGCTAGGGCTTTAGAAATTGCCTGCTTTGTGACCAAGAAACGCTATATACAAATGCTCCTGACATGAACACTTTCTAACATGGTTTCAATCCCGTACATTTCAAAGCCTTAATACAGAGCCAACATGCTTAAATATGGGCACGCTCCAACCAGAGAACAGTCAGTTACCACCACATCATCGAATGTCCAGGGAGACCTAGATAAATGTATCTGTAAGTCTGCAACAGAGCCTTCTACTATCAGTTTCAAATTGCCCACTACTCCTCTCCGAGGGTTAACAGCCTCGTGTTAGATAGAGAACTCGGGCGACGAAGATCACAGTGATGAAGATTCAGCTCCAGTAAACGATCTACCAGTATCTAGATCCTTAATGAAGAAAACAATCACCCAAGCCATGACTCCGGCCTTGAAGGAACTAGCATATATAAAGCAAGATGTTAAACAAATAGGCCATAGAGTCCAACTCCAGTACCCACATGTCTACAGAAATGTCTGTAATGGACAAAGGAAATATAATCCTTCAAAGCCCCCCCCCTGTCATAATTCATCTTGTATATAACCCAGCTAGGTGTGTAAGATCCTGGTACTCAGATGCTCCCTGGGTCTCAAGTGCAGGGATTCTCTGCCATGAGAAACCCCAGAACTGAATATTGGTTAAAATTATTCATATTTCATAGTCATGTTTGGTATGCCAAGGGTGGTAAATATATGCCCGGGAACTTGTCTGACATAGTATCTCACAAGGAGATTCATATAAGGAGTTATGACCAATTAGAATTGTGTCCGGCAACTTTCCCTGTTTTGCAAGTAATTAGCCAACTTCCTCCCACCTGACCCAGAGGAGGGGTGAGGGGTCTTGTTTGGACTCTCTATAATGGCATAGCAAGAAATACACAGTGCCAGACCACAGGAGATGCGACCTGTGTATTTAGAAAGAAGCTAGGATGACACTCTTGTTTTCAGGGGGCACAGTATAGATTTTTAAGGGGGTTACAGTGTATAGAACATTTTCAGGGGGCATAGTATAGATTACTTTTTTTTTATTTCAGGGGGCACTATGTATAGATTGTTTGTTTATTTTAAGATGGCACAATCATATTAATCCTTTCAGGACCCAGCTCATTTTGGCCTTCAGGACCAGCCCCATTTTTGCATATCTGACAGGTATAATTTTACATGGTAATAACTCTCAGAATCGCTTGGATAGGCAAAAGCATTTCTCGTGACATATTGTACTTTATGTTAGTGGAAAAATTTGGTCAATAAATTCATTGCTTATTTGTGAAAAACACCAAACTTTTAAGAAAATTAGCAAAAATTATGACTTTTCTAACTTTAAATGTATCTGCTTGTAAAACAGATAGTGATACCACACAAATTAGTTACTATTTCACATATTCCATATGTCTACTTTATATTTGCATCGTTTTTTGAATATTTATTTTTCTAGGACGTTACAAGCCTTAGAACTTTAGCAGCAATTACTCACATTTTCAAGAAAAGTTCAAAAGGCTATTTTTCCAGGACCAGTTCAGTTCTGAAGTGGCTTTGAGGGCCTTATCTACTAGATAGACCCCATAAATCAACCCATTTTAAAAACTGCACCCCTTGAAGAATTTAAAACAGCATTCAGAAATGTTCTTAACCCTTTAGGCGTTTCACAGGAATTAAAGCAAAGTAGAAGGGAAATTTACAAATTTTATATTTTTTGCCGAAATTCATTTGTAATAATTTTTTTTCTGTAACACAGAAGGTTTTAACAGAGAAACCCAACTCAATATTTATTGCCCAGATTCTGCAGTTTTTAGAAATATCATAAATGTGGCTTTAGTGTGGTAATGGTTTGAAGCACCGGCCTCAGAAGCAAAAGGAGCACCTAGAGGATTTTGGGGCCTCCTTTTTTTAGAATACATCTTAGGCACCATGTCAGGTTTGAAGAGGTCTTGTGGTGCCAAAACAGTGGGGACTCCCCAAAAAGTGACACGCGGTTTTGGAAACTACACACCTCAAGGAATTTATCTAGGGTATAGTTTGCAGGATTTTGTCTGTGAAAATTAAACTCAAATTTTGTTTCTGAAAAAATATTAAAAAAAATAATTTTACAAAGAATAAAGAGTAAAAAGCACCACAACTGTTGTAAAGCTATTTCTCCCGATTACGACAATACCCCATATGTGGTAATAAACTGCTGTTTGGAACCACGGAAGAGGTCAGAAGCGAAGGAGCGCCATTTGGATTTTGGAGCGCAGATTTTGGTGGATTGTTTTTCAGTGCATGTCGTGTTTGCAACGCCCTGGAGGGACCAAAACAGTGGAAACCCCCCAAAAGTGACCCCATTTTGGAAACTACACCCCTCAAGGAATTTTTTTAGGGGTAAAGTTAGCATTTTGACCTCAGTTTTTTTGCTGAATTTAGTGGAATTAGACCGTGAAAATGAAAATCTACTTTTTTTTCTGAAAAAACAGAAATGTTTAATTTTTACAATTAATAAAGGAGAAAAAGAACCACAAAATTTGTAAAACAATTTCTCCTGATTACAGCAATACGCAAATTGTGGTAATAAACTGCTGTTTGGACCCACGGCAGGACTCAGAAGGGAAGGAGCAATATTTGGATTTTGGAGCTCAAATTTAGCTGGAATAGTTTTTGGGCGTCATATCGCATTTCAAAGCCCCTGAGGTACCAAAATAGTGGAAACACCCAAAACGGACCCCATTTGGGAAACTACACCCCTTAAGGAATCTATCTAGGGGTATAGTGAGCATTTAGACCCCACAGGTCTTTTGCAGAATTTATTAGAATTAGAATTAGGCCAGAAAATGAATATCAACTTTTTTTCCATAAAAATGTTGAATTTTTTCATTTTCACAAAGGATAAAAGGAGAAAAAGCACCCCAACATTTGTAAAGCAATTTCTCCCAAGTACGGCAATACCCCACGGGGTCATAAATGTTTTGTCATTAGAAATTAATTAACCCTTTCAGGACCGATCCATTTTTTGCTTTTTCATTTTAGTTCTTCCCTTCCCGCTTTCCAAGAGCCATAACTTTTTAATTTTTCCGTCAGAGTGGTGTGAGGGCTTATTTTTTGCCGTAGGAGTTGTAGTTTCTAGTGACACCATTTAAAAGTACCATTTAACTGGTTCCCGTCCGCTGGCTGTGTTTTTACAGCCAGCAGTCAGGGTCCTTAAAACCCGAGCCATAGACTTTTTACGGCTCAGGTTTTAACTTGCTGCCTGAAGCGATAGGGCAGCTGAATGTCGGGTCTCCGGCTGTCAGTGACTGCCGGGGACCCTGAGGAGAGGATAGAAGCAGCTTTTGCTGCTTCTGTCTTCTCCGATCTCTTTTACACAGCACTCAATGAACGCTGTGTATAGGAATAGAGGCAGCGGCTGCGCCGCTATCTCTATTCCTCCCGGTGTTCATGTGACTGGTCACATGATCGCCGGGTGCCGTTACTGACAGACTGCTGCTGGGTCTAACTAGACCCAGCACAGCCCTATTAGTGAAAATCGTGACTATGAGAGGGCTGATTTCCCCTGTAACTGGGGCTGCTGTGCAGCTTCAGTTACAGTGGAAAAGATTGTGGAAAAGAAAGAAAAAAAATATATAAATTCCCCCAAAGGTCTTTTTTGACCTTTGAGGGACAGACCATAGTAATAAAAAAAATAGTAAAGTGCAAAAAAAATAAATTAATGATAAATACACATAAAATACCCACGCCAAAAAAGAACGTTCCCCCCCCGCCAATCATTGTGGTAACGCTAGCGCTGACCCAATTACCCTAATATAGACATGTAATATATTAAAATTTACGGTAGACAATGACGATCACAAATAAAAGGTCTATTTTAGGGTAAAACTATGTTATTACCAAAAAAAATAGCTGAAACCTAAAAAGCTTATTTTTTTATTTTCTATTATTTTCAAACTTTATGAATAAAAATTCTAAAATAGCAAAAAGGATGTGTATGAAAACGATAAAAAAAAACAAACCTGCATTGTATACGGAAAAAACATCGCAAAAATCACGTAGTTAGCCCAACATATAAAAAAGTTATAGCCATTTAACTAACGCGTGCTAAAGGGGGCTAAACGGTGTCTGGTCCTGAAGGCTCAAAATAGCCCGGTCCTGAACTGGTAAATGTACTGGGAAGCTGAAAAAAAAATTATTTGCGGGCTGAAATTGGAAAAAGCTGCGATTCCTCAATTGTTTTTTGGGTTTCGTTTTTACGGCTTTCACCGGGCGGTAAAAATGACAACTTACATATTTTCTGAGACTTAATACGATTAAGGTGATAAACTGATACAGTTTTTTCTATATATTTTACTACTGTTACAAAGTAAAATCTATTTGTTAAAAAAACAAAATATTTTGTTTCAAGAATATTCAGATAGCCATAACTTTTTTTATTTTTTGGTCGATGGAGCGGTGTGAGGGCTTATTTTTTGCGGGACGAGCTGTAGTTTTTATTGGTACCATTTTTTGGTACATACAACTTTTTGATCACTTCTTATTACATTTCTTTTAAAAGATAAGGTGACCAAAAAACAGCGATTTTGGCGTTGTAAATTCTTTATTTTCTACAGCGTTCGAGTTAAATAATGGTATATTGTAATACTTTCGATTTTTCCGGATGCAGCGATACCAATTTTGTATATTTTTTGCATTACTTTATAGGAAATATGGGAAAGGGTCTTTTTTTTTGGACTTTAAATATATTATATATTTTTTTCACTAATAACAACTTTTTTTTTTTTTACACATTTTATTAGTCCCCCTAGGGGACTTGAACCCGTGATCATTAGATCGCTGGTACAATACTAAGGTTTTGCAGTATAATCACATTTTTACAGGCTACGCTGTTCCTGTCCGTTAGTCCCGGGTGTCATCTGTAACAAAGCTGACACCTGCATCATATGGAGCGGGCTCAGCGCATGAACCCGCCCCATATATACACACCCACCCCCCGCACCACGACATGCTATTTAAGCCATGGTGCGTGAAGGTGTTAATGCGCAGTGGATGGTGCAAAGTGAAAATTAAAATTTTACACTGATATGCCATTTTAATGCACAATAGGTTGTGCCCAGTTTTTGCCACTGAAGACAAATACCTCATACAATGTTGAGCAGGTTCTCACGGGTGTAAAATGTCATATGTGGACGTAAGCTGTTGTTCGGGCACACTGTAGGGCTCCGAAGCGAGGGAGTGCCATTTGGCTTTTGGAGCGCAGATTTAGCTTGGTAGTTGTTCTGTTTGAGGTTTTGCTGGTATTTCAGTTTATAATGTGAGGGCACATATAATCTGTGCGGAGTAAATCAGTGTATATGTAATCTGTGCAAAGTACATAAGGGCATAATAAGAGGGTATAATAATGCGGTAAATAAATAATAATTCATAGATATGTTGGCAGTGTCGCACTAATAAATGGCGCCCAATCGTATCCGCTTTTGGAACGTTCTGTACAATTTCTCTCGCTATATTCTGAGAGCCAGAACTTTTTTATTTTTTCTCCACCGGAGCCGTGTGAGGCCTTATTTGTTGCGTTACAATCTGTAGTTTTCATTGGTACCATTTTAGGGTACATGTGATTTTTTAATTACTTTTTATTCGATTTTTTGGCAAGCAAGGTGACAAAAACACAAAAAATCTGACAAGGTTTTTTTTCTTACAGTTTTCACCGTTCACTATAATTGACATTTTACTTTATTCTGCGGGTTGATACGATTACGACGATACCATATGTATATCGTTTTTTTTTTATGTTTTGTGGCGTTTGCGCAATAAAATCACTTTTCTATAAAATGATTTATTTTTTGTGTCACCATATTCTGAGAGCCAGAACTTTTTTATTTTTCAGTCAAAAAAGCTGTGTAAGAACTTGTTTTTTGTGGAACGGGTTGTAGTTTTAATTGGTATTATTTTGGGGTACATGCGACTTTTTGATCAAAAAATTGTGATTCTGGCATAGTTTTTTAATTATTTTTTTGCGGTGTTCACCGTGCTGGAACAATAATATTATAGTTTTATAGTTTGGGTGATAAAAAAACAAAAAAAAAAGCACAAATATTTGGTACGTTTTTATTTTTTCCTATAATAAAAGACTTATTATAGGATAAAAAGCATTTTTTGTTTATGTAACTTAGAACTTATTTTTACACTTTTATTTACACATTTTTTTACCTTGTTTTTTTACTTTTTACTTGAAGACCTGCAGGACTGATAGCTGCTATAATACATTACACTACCTAGGTAGTGTAATGTATTATAAACTGTCAGTGTGACGCTGAGAGTTACACTGGCAGGAAGCCTATTAAGACCACCCTCCAGCTGGTCCTTCCGTGCATGGCAGACCCGGAGGCCGTTGTATGGCCTCCGGTTTTGCCCTGACAACCGATGGCAAGCCCTGCAATCGGTCCCCGGGAAAGTTTGTTCTAGCAACAAACTTTCCAGTTTGTTGCTGCAACAAACTTTCCCTGCAATCACATGATCGGAACCTAAACCAATCGGGTCCTGATCATGTCTCCGGGACCAGAGGCATGGGTTAACAGCACGATCTGGGTGTCAGCACTACACTGAAACACCCGATCGCGCTTTTAACACCATTAATTCACGTCACCGCAGCACAGAGCCCAGCAAGCGCCGACTTGAATTTACTGTGGGTGGTCAGGAAGCGGTTAAGGGGGCACAGTGTGCGGCACTATGAGGAACTTGTCAGTATAGATGGTGAAGAGGTCTAGTTGGCAAACTTTCTAGAAGTCCTTATTGCGATCTGGGGAAAAGGAAAAGTGAATGTCTACAATCAGAGAAGACATCACCTATGAGTCACTGATTGTTATTCTGTATTTTGCCTCTGATTTCATCGGAACAGTGCTGTATTCAGTTTATGGTACGATGATGGGTGGAATCTTATTTGTGAAACATTTCCCAAATACTCTTACCATTGTTTAGGTTATACTTGGAGCTGTAGTTACGCACGGTACAAATGTATACAGCAAGGGTAGACCTGATTCAGCAATTTATGATTTTTTTGGATTATCAGAGTAGGAATAATTTTCCAACCGCTTGCCATGTAGGGAACCTGTTAGAAATTGTAATCCCACCCCTGCCCTGCTGGTATAAAGCATACAGGCACCATCAGTAAGCAAATATTCTACTGAACACTATAGGAATATTGTTAACTCAATGCCAATATAAACTATAGTTGAAGTGAAGGCAAAAGAAGATCTCATCTAGCCAGAAAGGCTAATCTTGTGACTATTCAAGATATTATAAGGCTAGGGATACATGCAACTCCTTTTATTCCTTATGGGGAAAACATTACTGGAATTGTTGCTATAGTCACAAGGTTACATGTAACTTTTATCCCCATAAGAAAAAAATAGAAGTCCCCATTTAGCTGTAGACTGAAAATAAAGTGCAATATATATTCATCCAGAGAGAGGGCATTCAAACCACATGATGTTCATCATAATCACATAAAATTAAATTTTATGCACTATAAAAGTCCAACAATACAGCTCTAGATTGAATGCTTTTAAACATGGAAAGGGGACCTTATATGTTCCCCATAATGGTACCATTAAAAAAAATACAACTCAACCAGCAAAAACATGACAAAAATCTGTGTGAAATCTCTCCTGAAGGGGTTAGTTGCTATATTGTCATTTTAAGTTTCTGAAATCATTTATGTTTTTGAATTACAGCTTTAGTTTCCATATCTGTTGCTCCAAAATTGATTAAAAACATTAACGTTGGTAATTTTTTTAGTAGAATACAATACAAAAAGTACAACATTTTAGAAACTGAAATAGTCACATACCCAATAGAGTGCTCAAATCTATTGTGAGAAGCTCCAGGAAAAACAAAATATATGCCACCTAGCTGTTTAATATATCGCAGGCGCTGGAACTGAGGAGTGTCTATAATACGAATTAATAAGGGATGCAATTCAATATGTCCATGTATTGGATCATTGCAGACCTAATGCAAAAAGAACAAAACAAAGAACAAGAAGTCAGAATTTGCAGTAAAGTTTCTTCGCGTGGTGTAAGGGAAAGATGGAACGAAGACTAAGATTAATAGCAAATCAAAGTCAGATATGGGAGGCACATGTTTCAACTTGGTTCAGGCAATGATGGCTGGCTCACAACTCAGTAGGACAGAGTCTAGGGCAGTCCTTTATGGTACAGTATGTCCTCTTCAATATCAGGTCCTTGCTTAACCTCCTGGCTTGCAGCCTAAACAAATTGCTTGATTCTTAATTGCTTTTAGAAAGGCTCCCACCCGTTCACTTACTAATAGCACACTGTCTCTAATGGGGAAGCTCCTTACTATAATGAGTCGTATGTCCCCGGCACCACATTTAAGCCTACATCAGCCGCCATTGCCTGCACCAGAACCAAGGCACGTTCTACACAAAAAAATTACAGTCCAAATCAAATGATGTACACAGTCCTCAGCAACAGGTCTTCCTCCTGGAACTGCATCCCTGGGGAGAAAAGCAAGTTAACACAAACACATTGCATTTAAAAAAAAAACAGTAACATTTTCATATGCACAATAAAAAAATATAAGCGTGAGCCTCTAAGGTTGGGGTTCGCTGCCACATTCTCACCAGGCTACAGAAGATACTAGGATGAGATCTTGCAGCAATTTATAACACGCGAGTTTGGGCAAGAAAATGTTTAAATGTTCATTTAAGGTCCCATGTTCTGCTACAGTGTCTCACATTTTCAAATTTTGGTACACTCTCAATTCTCAAAGGCTTCTAAAAGTCGTTTTAGAGTGAATCGGTCAGGATAGCGGGGGAGACGCTGAGCATTAAATTGTCCTGGGAGCTTTAATTTACGTGATGTTAACTAGCATCTTGACTCCCCTGAACATACCTGCCCAGGTCATCTTAGAGATTAAAGGATGCTTAAAAATGATTTTTTTTTTCCTTTCCAAATTCCTCCTCCATTTTTTTTTCTTTTTTTAACCCCTTCCCGACATTTGCCGTACATGTACGTCATGGAAAGCATTGACTTCCCGCATCTTGCCGTACATGTACGTCAAATGCAGAAGGGGTTACCGTATCAAAAATAAAAGTTTTAAAGTAAAGATGGCTGCTGTTCATAACAGCAGGACATCTGTACACGATGCCCAGGGGGGTGTCGCCTCCCCCCCGCATCGGCGATCGCCGCCATTGGCCGTTCAATTCAGACCGGCCAATTGCGGCTGTTTGCGGCTTTTGCCAATCACTGTGCCACAGGGCACAGTGATATGGTGGTGATTGGTGCTGTCTAGGACAGCACCAATGACTACCATGTTCCATGTAAAAAATGGCGGTGATGCCAGCCCCCAGATCGCTATGGTTGGTCGGTCAGCACCGACCGACCAATCGCAGCCATGGCGGGTGTTTGAAACACCCTACACCAGCCCTGCCCACCTCATTCCGGTTAGGAACGGTGAGCAGAGCTGGTGTGACCGTCTGTGAAGCCAACTTACCGAATCTGAGGCCTTCTGTGCTGCGATCCTGCTGTGACGTCTTCATCCGACTGCTTCCTGCAGAAGAGTGAACCGTCATCATCATCAACTGTGCTGCTGCTGATTTTTTTTTTTTTTAGCAGCAGCACTTGTTTTTTTTCCTAAACTTCTTATCCCTGTACCCTCCCCCCCCATCCCACCCTCCCCATCTTTCCCTTTTTACGTCCTGCGGCCGCCGAGTGCGGATCAGTGACCGCCATCACTGACCGCCAATTTTTGGCACAGGACTTCCTTTTTTTTTGTATTTTGCACCTCCCTGTGTGCGCCCTGCGGCCACTGAGTGCTGATCAGTGACCGCCATCACTGATCAGCATCCGTGGTAATTTTTTTTATTTTTTGGCCTTTTTTATTACTGCACCTTTTTTTTGCGTGCGCCCTGCGGCTACTGAGTGCTGAGTCTAATAATCAGCCTCAGTGGTAATTTGTTTACGCAGGTTTTTTTTTGGCCTTTTTTTCTTCATTTTATAAAACTGTAAAAAAAAAAGACTAGCATTAGAGTAGCGGACGTTTACTGACGTCCGTTTTGTAAAAAAAGATATATAGCAGAAGTTCTAGCTATATATTTTTTTATACAGTTTGAATAAATTGACTTCTTATAGTTAGCGTCCATTTAGTGACGGACATTTAGTTCGTTCACTAAATTTTTGATAGCGTAGCGACAGTTAGTATAAATTTATAGCGTTATAGTCAGCGTCCATTTAGTGACGGACATTCAGTTTTTTTTTAACTGAAGTTCGTTCACTAAATTTTTGATAGCGTAGCGACAGTTAGTATAAATTTACATCTTATAGTCAGCATCCGTTTAGTGACGGACATTCAGTTTTTTTTTAACTGAAGTTCGTTCACTAAATTTTTGATAGCGTAGCGACAGTTAGTATAAATTTATAGCGTTATAGTCAGTGTCCGTTTAGTGACGAACATTCAGTTTTTTTTAACTGAAGTTCGTTCACTAAATTTTTGATAGCGTAGCGACAGTTAGTATAAATTTATAGCGTTATAGTCAGCGTCCGTTTAGTGACGGACATTCAGTTTTTTTAACTGAAGTTTGTTCACTAAATTTTTGATAGCGTAGCGACAGTTTTAGTATAAATTTACATCTTATAGTCAGCGTCCATTTAGTGACGGACATTCAGTTTTTTTTTAACTGAAGTTCGTTCACTAAATTTTTGATAGCGTAGCGACAGTTAGTATAAATTTATAGCGTTATAGTCAGCGTCCGTTTAGTGACGAACATTCAGTTTTTTTTAACTGAAGTTTGTTCACTAAATTTTTGATAGCGTAGCGACAGTTTTAGTATAAATTTACATCTTATAGTCAGCGTCCATTTAGTGACATACATTCAGTTTTTTTTAACTGAAATTTGTTCACTAAATTTCTGATAGCGTAGCGACACAGTTGTAGCTCAGTTTTTTTTACAGTTCTATATTGAACGTTCAATAAATTTCTTTCTCCTAAATTTTTCTTATTCTTCTCTTCTTTTTCTTTTTTTTTTCCTATAAATTTCATATTACACGTGTAAAAGCACAACATACAAAACCACCTCTATAAAGAGTATTACACGTGTTGAAGCACTACATACCCCCCTAATAAAAATGGCCCAATCATCTCAAAGGCTCTACTCCGCTGAGGAGGCATACGCCATCCTGGCCTCTGACACTGAATCGGCCAGCGAGGGAGAAGAGGAAATTGCCCCATTCATCTTGACCTCATCATCCTCATCCAGTGATGAGGAACCCCCGCAAAGACGCCCCAGGACATCAGCTGAGGCAACCCCCCAAATGAGCGATACCCTGTGGAACCCACCCCCTGATAATTATGAGCCTCACATTCCAGATTTCACAGGGAGCTCTGGAATTCTATTTGAGACTGTAGGCCTCGCAGAAATTCACTATTTCAATCTGTTTTTCACTGAGGATTTTGTTAATGTAATGGCGGCCCAAACAAATTTATATGCCCAACAATTTTTAGCCCAAAACCCCACGTCATCATTTGCTAGGTGGACCCCCATAGAGGCAGCGGAGATGATGAAATTTTGGGGCCTTGTCCTACATATGGGCCTAGTAAAAAAACCAGAGATTAGGCAATACTGGAGTGCGGACATTTTATACAGCACCCCATTATACCACATGGCAATGACCCGGGCACGATTTGAAATTATTCTGAAATTTTTGCATTATAATGATAATGCACAGTGCCCGCCCCGTGATGACCCCACATACGACCGCCTATTCAAAATCAGGCCAATGATTGATTATTTCTGCACCAAATTTCAGGAAGTGTACACCCCCGAAAAGAACATAGCAATAGACGAGTCCCTTGTACATTTTAAGGGGAGACTAAAATTCCGCCAATACCTGCCAAGCAAGAGGGCGAGGTATGGAATTAAAATGTACAAGCTGTGCGAGAGCAGCTCAGGGTACACCTACAGGTTTCGGGTTTATGAAGGGAAGGACACCAGGATAGAACCTCCAGAATGCCCCCCTGTCCTGGGAGTTAGTGGAAAAATAGTGTGGGACTTGATGCACCCACTGCTGGACCAGGGTTATCACCTTTACGTGGATAACTTCTATACCAGCATCCCACTATTTAAATGCCTCTCCACCAGAAGTACTGTAGCATGCGGCACCGTGCGCAAAAATCAGAGAGGCCTCTCTAAAAATCTGATTGGGCAACCCCTAAGAAAAGGAGAAAGCAGGGCACTACACAGCGATAACTTGTTGCTGGTCAAGTATAAGGACAAGAGGGACGTCCTTATGTTGACCACAATACACGGTAGTGGCATCACCCCTGTCCCTGTCCGAGGTAGCACCACAATGACCCCCAAGCCAGACTGCATCCTCGGCTACAATAAGTACATGGGAGGTGTTGATCTCTCTGATCAAGTACTGAAGCCGTACAGTGCCATGCGTAAAACAAAGACGTGGTACAAAAAGCTGGCCGTGCACGTGGTACAGATGGCATTGTATAACGCTTACGTGCTATACCGATGTGCAGGCCGGACAGGGACATTCCTTCAGTTTCAAGAAGCGGTTATCAAGGCCCTTGTATTTGGGGACCAGGAAGGGGAGAGCCCCAGTACTTCTAGAAGCGATGGTCCACGTATTGTACCAGGGCAACACTTTCCTGGCGAAATCCCCCCCACTGGTAAAAAGGGAAGGAGCCAAAAAAGGTGTAAAGTGTGTTACAACAGAGGGAGAAGACGAGACACAACTTATCATTGTGAAACCTGTCCCGACAAACCTGGCCTGTGCATAAAAGAGTGCTTCAAAGTTTATCACACATCCATGGATTTTAATTGAAACATTTTTTTAAATGCTCACTATACCCCTAGATAATTTACTCAAGGGGTGTAGTTTCCAAAATGGGGTCACTTGTGGGGGGTTTCCACTGTTTTGACCCCTCAGGGGCTTTGCAAATGCGACATGGCCACCGCAAACCATTCCAGTTACATTTGAACTCCAAATGGTGTTCTTTCCCTTCTGAGCCCTGCCGTGTGTCCAAATAGCCGTTTATGACCACATGTGGGGTACTGTTTTACTCAGGATAAACTGCTCTACAAATGTTGTGGTGCTTTTTCTCCTTTAGTCCTTGTGGGAATGAAAAAAAATTTTGCTAAACCTACGTTTTATTGGTTAAAATTTACATTTTCATTTTCACGGCCTACTTCCAATAAATTCTGCAAAAAGCCTGTGGGGTCAAAATGCTCACTATACCCCTAGATAATTTACTCAAGGGGTGTAGTTTCCAAAATGGGGTCACTTGTGGGGGGGTTCTACTGTTTTGACCCCTCAGGGGCTTTGCAAATGCGACATGGCCACCGCAAACCATTCCAGTTACATTTGAACTCCAAATGGTGTTCTTTCCCTTCTGAGCCCTGCCGTGTGTCCAAACAGCCGTTTATGACCACATGTGGGGTACTGTTTTACTCAGGATAAACTGCTCTACAAATGTTGTGGTGCTTTTTCTCCTTTAGTCCTTGTGGGAATGAAAAAAAATTTTGCTAAACCTACGTTTTATTGGTTAAAATTTACATTTTCATTTTCACGGCCTACTTCCAATAAATTCTGCAAAAAGCCTGTGGGGTCAAAATGCTCACTATACCCCTAGATAATTTCCTCAAGGGGTGTAGTTTCCAAAATGGGGTCACTTGTGGGGGGTTTCCACTGTTTTGTGCCCTCAGGGGCTTTGCAAATGCGACATGGCCTCCGCAAACCATTCCTGCTAAATTTGAGCTCCAAAAGCCAAATGGGGTTCCTTCCCTTCTAAGCCCTGCCGTGTGTCCAAACAGCAGTCTATGATCAAATGTGGGGTACTGTTTTACTCGGGACAAACTGCTCTACAAATGTTGTGGTGCTTTTTCTCTTTTAGTCCTTGTGGAAATGAAAAAAAATGAGCTAAACCTACGTTTTATTGGGAAAAATGTAGATTTTCATTTTCACATCCTACTTCCAATAATTTCTGCAAAAAATTTGTGGGGTCAAAATGCTCACTATACCCCTAGATAATTTCCTCAAGGGGTGTAGTTTCCAAAATGGGGTCACTTGTGGGGGGTTTCCACTGTTTTGTGCCCTCAGGGGCTTTGCAAATGCGACATGGCATCCGCAAACCATTCCTGCTAAATTTGAGCTCCAAAAGCCAAATGGGGTTCCTTCCCTTCTAAGCCCTGCCGTGTGTCCAAACAGCAGTCTATGATCAAATGTGGGGTACTGTTTTACTCGGGACAAACTGCTCTACAAATGTTGTGGTGCTTTTTCTCTTTTAGTCCTTGTGGAAATGAAAAAAAATGAGCTAAACCTACGTTTTATTGGGAAAAATGTAGATTTTCATTTTCACATCCTACTTCCAATAATTTCTGCAAAAAATTTGTGGGGTCAAAATGCTCACTATACCCCTAGATAATTTCCTCAAGGGGTGTAGTTTCCAAAATGGGGTCACTTGTGGGGGGTTTCCACTGTTTTGTGCCCTCAGGGGCTTTGCAAATGCGACATGGCATCCGCAAACCATTCCTGCTAAATTTGAGCTCCAAAAGCCAAATGGGGTTCCTTCCCTTCTAAGCCCTGCCGTGTGTCCAAACAGCAGTCTATGATCAAATGTGGGGTACTGTTTTACTCGGGACAAACTGCTCTACAAATGTTGTGGTGCTTTTTCTCTTTTAGTCCTTGTGGAAATGAAAAAAAATGAGCTAAACCTACGTTTTATTGGGAAAAATGTAGATTTTCATTTTCACATCCTACTTCCAATAATTTCTGCAAAAAATTTGTGGGGTCAAAATGCTCACTATACCCCTAGATAATTTCCTCAAGGGGTGTAGTTTCCAAAATGGGGTCACTTGTGGGGGGTTTCCACTGTTTTGTGCCCTCAGGGGCTTTGCAAATGCGACATGGCATCCGCAAACCATTCCTGCTAAATTTGAGCTCCAAAAGCCAAATGGGGTTCCTTCCCTTCTAAGCCCTGCCGTGTGTCCAAACAGCAGTCTATGATCAAATGTGGGGTACTGTTTTACTCGGGACAAACTGCTCTACAAATGTTGTGGTGCTTTTTCTCTTTTAGTCCTTGTGGAAATGAAAAAAAATGAGCTAAACCTACGTTTTATTGGGAAAAATGTAGATTTTCATTTTCACATCCTACTTCCAATAATTTCTGCAAAAAATTTGTGGGGTCAAAATGCTCACTATACCCCTAGATAATTTCCTCAAGGGGTGTAGTTTCCAAAATGGGGTCACTTGTTGGGGGTTTCCACTGTTTTGTGCCCTCAGGGGCTTTGCAAATGCGACATGGCATCCGCAAACCATTCCTGCTAAATTTGAGCTCCAAAAGCCAAATGGGGTTCCTTCACTTCTAAGCCCTGCCGTGTGTCCAAACAGCAGTCTATGATCAAATGTGGGGTACTGTTTTACTCGGGACAAACTGCTCTACAAATGTTGTGGTGCTTTTTCTCTTTTAGACCTTGTGAAAATGAAAAAAAATTAGCTAAACCTACGTTTTATTGGGAAAAATGTAGATTTTCATTTTTCACATCCTACTTCCAATAATTTCTGCAAAAAATCTGTGGGGTCAAAATGCTCACTATACCCCTAGATAATTTCCTCAAGGGGTGTAGTTTCCAAAATGGGGTCACTTGTGGGGGGTTTCCACTGTTTTGTGCCCTCAGGGGCTTTGCAAATGTGACATGGCCTCCGCAAACCATTCCTGCTAAATTTGAGCTCCAAAAGCCAAATGGGGTTCCTTCCCTTCTAAGCCCTGCCATGTGTCCAAACAGCAGTCTATGATCAAATGTGGGGTACTGTTTTACTCGGGACAAACTGCTCTACAAATGTTGTGGTGCTTTTTCTCTTTTAGTCCTTGTGGAAATGAAAAAAAAATGAGCTAAACCTACGTTTTATTGTGAAAAATGTAGATTTTCATTTTCACATCCTACTTCCAATAATTTCTGCAAAAAACCTGTGGGGTCAAAATGCTCACTATACCCCTAGATAATTTCCTCAAGGGGTGTAGTTTCCAAAATGGGGTCACTTGTGGGCGGTTTCCACTGTTTTGGCACCGCAAGAGTCCTTCAAACCGGATATGGTGCCTAAAATATATTGTAATAAAAACAAGGCCCCAAAATCCTCAAGGTGCTCCTTTGCTTCGGAGGCCTGTGTTTCAGTCCATAAGCACGCTAGGGCGACATGTGGGATATTTCTAAAAACTGCAGAATCTGGGCAATAAATATTGAGTTGCATTTTTCTGGTGAAACTTTCTGTGTTACACAAAAAATGGATTCAAAATGAATTTCTGCAAAAAAAAACGAAATTTATAAATTTCCCCTCTATATTGCTTTCATTCCTGTGAAACGTCTAAAGGGTTAAAACACTTTCTGAATGCTGTTTTGAATACTTTGAGGGGTGCAGTTTTTAAAATGGGGTGACTTTTTGGGGGTTTCTAATATATAAGGCCCTCAAAGCCACTTCAGAACTGAACTGGCCCCTGTAAAAATAGCCTTTTGAAATTTTCTTGAAAATGTGAGAAATTGCTGCTAAAGTTCTAAGCCTTGTAACGTCCTAGAAAAATAAAAGGATGTTCAAAAAACGATGCCAAACTAAAGTAGACACATGGGGGATGTTAATTAGCAACAATTTTGTGTGTTATAACTGCCTGTCTTACAAGCAGATACATTTAAATTGATAAAAATGCTATTTTTTGCAATTTTTCACTATATTTTGGTGTTTTTCACAATTAAATACTGAATGTATCGGGCAAATTTTGCCAGTAACATAAAGTCCAATGTGTCACGAGAAAACAATCTCAGAATCGCTTGGATAGGTACAAGCATTCCGACGTTATTACCACATAAAGTGAAACATGTCAGATTTGAAAAATGAGGCTTGGTCAGGAAGGTCAAAAGTGGCTAAAGAGGGAAGGGGTTAAAGAATAATTTTCAAGAAAAACACACTTACCAACCACTAGTATACACTAATAGTGGCATATTCAATGGAAAAAGTGACTCCCGACTATTGTAGCTCCACAAACTACTGTTAATGTTGCACAGAACATTTAATAAAATACCATACAATTATTACATATCTGTATTTAAAAAGACATTTACCAAATATTATTGGGAACATTGTTGTTTTTATTTTTTTTTAATACAGAGCAGTATATATACCCTTTTTGTTGTTTTGTTTCTTGTCTTTTACATGGATTGATTCATTTTGTTAGAATAAATTTTAATTGATAGTGTTATAGTTTAAATTTGTCATTTGTAGTAAAACTATATATATTTTTTGTACAAACATATGTAATAAATTTAATTTTGGACCATCGCACCAATTAAATGTTATAACTTCTGCATAAACTTTAATTAAAATGGTTTCTCGATCACATACACAGCAGAGATAATACATTCTAATATCAAGCCTTCTGGTTCCTTAAACTGTAAGATGGCAGAAATTAAAAGCGGCAACATCTTTCACCCGCTCTGCACACAAGTTGCAGTTGAACCGCATAGTCTGAGGGCAGCAGAATATCCTGAAAGATTATTATTGCCAAGACATACCTTTGAAGCGTTGGTAATTTGGGTTTTTTGTTCTGCCATTTGTAAGCTGTAGATTAATTCCAATGCCAAAAACTAGAAGAAAAAGTGGAGTTTTGTTAGATTATGGCTTGGTTACATTTTTATCATTTTAAATTCTAACCAATCTTAGTTTTCAAATGCTTAAGTTTATGGAGCGCCCATAGACCGTCTATATTGCTCATTCCTGTGTATCCGATATCAACTAGTCTTGCAATTGTTCCCTTTAAGAGTTGTTATGGTACTTACTGTTGTATAGAAGATCGGACTGGAACTAGAAACTGCTTGTGTCGCTGGAATACAAGCGCTCTGAAGAATTATTTTGCAGAGACCAAAATATATATCCCAAGTGTGACATAAATGTTTATACTAGAGGTGTTTCTCTCTTTACTCCACCCTTGCTCTTTCCTTTCGTGTTGCAAGGTAAAGGCTTAAATGCCATACCCCGTTCTGGCAACACTTTTGTTTTCCTCCTTCTAGTATACACCTGTTATCTTATAATTAACCCTCTTGATGCTCTCTATATAACTGTCGGCGTGCTCCCTGTACTAGCAAACACTATGTATCCTGGTCCCTCCAGATGCAGCAATTGAAGAATGAAAGAAAAAGGTGTCAGGTTTAACAAATCCATGGAAGACCAACAAAAATGTATTTGGTGATGAAAAATGTGATTACCCATCTCTTGTGTGAGAATATTTCTATTCCATCTACAGCATCAGTGCTGAAAACACTATTCTGCCAGGTTATATAGCTCCGTGTTTATGTACACAGAGAAGAGGGTCCATCCATAAATTGGGAATCCTCAAGCAAGGACCCAAAACATTTCTATTGTCTTCATTCTTTTCTGCATAACGTTCCTTTAAAAAGTAACTGCACTTTCATCAAACCTTTGATATGTCATAAAGACCTATCAAAAGTTTGGATCTGTGGCGTCCGGGTGTGGAGACACCCGCCGTTGCTGAAACGAAGGTGCAGAAGCGCTCCGCTGAATGCTTTGTAAATTCGGCTATGATCGGCACTTCCCGTCAGACTGAAGATGGCTCATATAGAACGTCTATGTAAGTGGTCTTCAGCTTGACGGGGAGCGCCGATCCCAGCAAAAAGGTACAGGGCGCTCAGCGGAGCGCTTCTGCATCTTCGTTTCAGCAACGGTGGGGGTCTCAGCACCCGGACCCCGACCGATCCAAACTGTTGATAGGACTATGGCATTTCAAAAGTTTGATGAAAGCGCAGTGACTCTAAGTGCAATAAAATCCACCAGGAATAAAAAAAGAGAAAAAAACAATCCAAACACCACAACAAATAACAATGGATCAATGCCAGTACATGAAAAATAGAAAGTGTCTACGCAAATAGGTTTTTCAAAAGAAATAGTCAACATTCACAAATATTTGTAATATCTGAAATCAATTTCTAGAAAGATTTACTTACAATACAATAAAAAAAAAGTAATGCAGATACATCCTGTTTTTAGTAGTTGAATATATTTCAAAAGCAGTATTTGATATTCACATGTGACATATATAAACCCACCATCTAACAAGATTGTGTTTAAAAGGAATCTGTAACCATAGAGATATATACACGGTGTATTACAATGCAGGGCACGGACTATTTGCCGAGTTACTGTGAGTGGTAAAAGTGAGTATAAACAATTTCCATGGGGACAGATTCTTTTTAAATCTAACCATAATGTATTGCTAGGTGTCTATTACACATACAGAGGCAGCGAGTTTCTATAGCCACAAGGCTCATGAGTATAGGTTGTTTAGATATACAGAAACAATGGTATCATGCAATTATATATATTATTAACTTACAATGTAAATGAAGAGGGAATCTTCTCATTATATACATGTTGCAGTGTTTATATTCTGATGGCTCTGTAATACTGATGATTCATGTAATGGGTATGTTGTTTCTCCAGAAAACATGTGACCTGTTCCATGAAACTGGGCTACTTCATACATCTATAAGATGGCCAATGAGTATACCTATTGTGCATTCCCTCTCATGTTTACCCATCTGTTTGTCTGTATGTATCTGTCTCATATACAAATCTCTATATATATATATATATATATATATATATATATATATATATATATATATCGTGCTCTCTTGATAATAAATATATATAGATACATACACACACATATATATATATATATATATATATATATATATATATATATATACACACACACACACACACACACATTTATGTATAGCCAAATAATGATGTACATTTATGTATTTAAATATATTCCCATTCTTAAAACATCTCTCATACTGTTTGCATGGAAGAGTTCACTGCCCATCAAAGATAGACAGACAGATCGTAACATCACACACAGTAAGACACGCCCCTAGCAACTGCCAGAATC